>NC_090999.1:39787500-39950000 GCF_041146395.1 Eulemur rufifrons | reverse complement strand
GAAAGGAACCTTTTCTCTCCACTGCTGTTTGCTCACAGTGACATTCAGAAGCCCAGACCCTTCTAGATCTCATTTCTGTCTCATTTTCTAGTTATTAATTCACTTCTTTGGGTGGAGAGGCAAGTGGGGGAGGGGAGCGCCATGCTTTGCAATAATAAACCACCAATGAAAGTGCAAAGCAAGCTGCATAAAAACGAAGCATGCATCTCAGCCTCCAAGGTTATATAGGATTCAATATGGCTGAAGCCCAACCACAGCTGCAGACTAAATTCCTGGGTTTGATGCACCTTGGTGCCGAGCACCGCTGAGCAGCCCAGTCAACCTCCTGGACCCAAACTGGAGTGGTATTTTGTGATACTGGAAGAAATCATCCCCAGGGAAGGAGAGGCAGAAGAATGGACACATGCCCTAATCCTAAAGCCAATCTCAGCAGGCAGGAGGAATTCCCGGGAGCTCACACCTGAAATACACTGTGGCTAAAACAAGCACAGCTTAAAAGTTAAACAATCATTTGTTTCAGGTTTATTTTAATCATTAGCTGTGGGACTTCCAAGATGATTACTTTGTGGGTTAATTATTTTCTGTGCTGTGGCTTTCCAAACCTAATTGCTCAACTTCATTATTGTACATAGTGATCCATAGCCGGTTCCTAAAATTACCTGTCCAAATATTTTCCCTTTTGATTATCACTGAGAATTTGCTATTTTTCTCCCTGAGTTGGAACTTTGCATAAATGACTTGTTTGAGAGATGCTTGTGTCATTCTGAAGATTAAACTAGAGCTATCACCAGGCCGGTGATAGAACTCAATTGGCAACACTATTAGGATTTGAAAGAAGACCCTTACAGGGCTTTGCCCACCTGAAGCCCGATTAACTTCAAGCCAGTGATTCTCATACTTTAACGTGCACAAAAATCACCTGGAGTATGGTTAAAACACAATTTCTAGAACCCAATCCCCAGAGATTCTGATTGGGTAGGTTAGGGCCGGGGACTTCAGGGATTTGCTTTTCTAACGAGCTCACAGATGATGCCAATGCTACTGGTCCAAGGACTACACTTGGAGAATCACTGCTTTGGGCCAATTTCCATGAGTAAAAGTTATCAACCTTAGACTGAAAGTTTATTTCGGCTGTTTACCATAACTTCAACTTCAATGTTCTTCTTCAAGGGCATTACTTGTCATCCTAATATAATTAGCCCCTTGTCCAGCCTATCAGACCCACAATCTCCAGTTGCCTCTGGGACATAGGGAGGATGGAAGCCATAGAGAAGGAAAAGTATCAGTATGTATTCTCAGGACTAGCACCATGCCTGCCATGTATTATTAATAGAACTCGATCAATATTTTTTGAATGAATACATGAGTGAGTAAATATGATAGACTCTCAGGTCTTCCATACTTCAGGAAATAGATCTTACATCAGGAATATAGGTATTCCATGTTTTATTTATATTGATATATAGTCAAATGCCTTATATTTGTTTCATTAAGTGGCATATGAATTTTTGAGGTGGGGAGTGGGGGAGTAAATAATACTTCAAATTCTTCTAGGAAGCTGGAACCATAGAAGGAGTCACTGTAGAAAGCAAAATCCCTTTATAATTAAAAACATAACTCTGTAATTTATCTTTTTTTGCAAGTTTGGGATTTCTTCAAGTGGAAAACAGTGCATTTTCATTTTAAGAATCACCAGCTTTACTTTTCCAGTGAACAAAATAAAAGTGTGCATTTGTGCCTGCTGTTTAAAACCTGAAATCTTAAAAATCAGAATCTACTTCTTTTTATTTCGTGCTCCTGCTGATTTAACCCTGAAATATGGATCATTTTGACAGATAGATAATGTCTTAACAACAACAAAAAGTTGAGCCGATATCAGAGAATACTAACTTAGGATGATTCTGCTCGTGTTGACCAGAGAGTAGTCACCTGTGCTAAGTAAGTCAGGCTCTAGAAAGCCACCACTGGAGGCTGGCCAGGGGAAGTGTGATACCGTGGATTACTGCAATCTGCCGAATTACTGCATCTAAGGTAAATCCATGATAAGGTAACTGGTGGCATTTTTTACTGCACTTTACAGTATGTCTTCAGTTCTGAGGTTTTTCTCCCCAGAACAAGGCCAAGGGCACCAGGGCGGGCAGCCTCCTTGGTGGGGACCCCACTGGGCCCTCTCCACCCTTCCAGCCGGGGAGGTACCTTGGAGACAGGAGAAGAGCTGATCTCTCTTACCCCCGCCCCATGCCCCACCCCTTGCTTCAGCCCTCAAATAGCATCATCCCACAGGGCCTGGGAGAAAGAAAATTCCCTTAAAATAAATCTAAACACACTGTATTATAGAATTTTTAAACAAGATCTCTGAAAGGGTGGTACTTGATGCTCTATTCTACCAGAGAAGGGAGATCCCAAGATTATGCAGCCAGTCAGTGGCAGAGATGGGAGGTGAGCCCAGGGCCTAGACCTGGACAGCAGGGCCACTTGCTGCCCTAGGCTGCTTTGCCTTCCCAGGAAGGGCGGCCTGTCACATGCCTAGAGTAGGAGATGTCCCCCTCCCAGACGCACCACCCTGCTACAGGCTACCTAAATCAGAGAATGAATGAAGAACACTATCAACAACTTTCAATTCAACAAATATTTACTGAGCACCTGCTATGTGCCTGGCGCTACACTGTGCTCTGAAAGCACTGGAGTGAATGTGACACAGCATTTTATTACGAGGTGGTTACAACCAGGGTCATCTACCTTTCACCACTTTCCAATAGCTGTCTCCTTCGAAATGCTTTGCAAACCGGGGTATGCCCCGGTGTGTCTGGAGCCACAGATTAAACTGCTTGTTATTTCCTGAAGTTTCTGTTTTCCTTGATTATAATTGTTCTATTTCCTTGATTTTATGACATAGATTTTCTTGTTCCCATTTTAAGCTTTGGGAATCTGAGTTGGGTTCCTCTCATACTCAAAGTATGCGCTGAACAGGTGATTGTTCTCTTTCTTTTTTTTTTCTGATATAGATTGAGCTGCATCTTAGCATAAAATCCTAGAAGTGAGGGACAAAAAGGATTATAAATGTTATCTGTAATGTTAAATATTTAGACTACTGCACAATATTTCAGTTTTAGGTATTTTTTAAAAGATGAAGAAGTACAAGACTTCAAAGAAGTCTGTCCCTTGTGAAGGGTCCCTCCTGGCTCACCTCAGAGTCCCTGAATCTGCATTTTAGCTCTTCTGCATTTGAGGGAAACCGAGATGCCCTGGTTTACGCTTATGCGGTGGTTTTAACTGCCAAAGTGAGGATGATAAAGTGTCTGAAGGAAGAACGTGATGCTGAGTGTTCCAGGCAGAATCTGGACTTGAAAACAATGAGACACAAATACTTTTAGATTAACTGATCCATTTTGATTTTATAAACATCCTAGAAGAATTCCATTTGCACTGGACTGTTTTAACCACTGAGCTCTTGGCTGTTTCAATCCCCAACGAAAGCTGGGCTATCATTTCCTGCCACATTGTTGTGTTTTTTCCGCCTTGCCCTTTGCCTCCATTCTTTGTGACCAGCACAAAGTTTGGAGCCTGCCTCTTCTTGCTGTCCTGCCTGGCCACCTGTCCAGCCCTGTGGCCAGCTGTAATGACCAACAGAGCCTGCGTCTCTTGCCAAGTGGAGCCCACGCTCTGTGGACCATTGTTTTCTGGGGCCACACTGCCGTCCCCACCGCTGCCCCTTCAGGACACTCGTCAACAGCTGTGAGAGGCTTCCCATCCCGGCCCATATGAAAGGAAGGCCTGGAAACCCTTCTCAGAGCATCAGTTCATAGGTCACCACAACTCAGCAAACAATACATGGTTATTCAATGTGCTCCAATTCATTTTCCTCTGCTCCTCCCCCACCGTTACCCTCGAGAGAAAACTAATTTGCAGAAAAATAGCCCCTGCCAGCTAACTTCTTCTCCTAAATGCATGCTGACCCCGAACTCTTGTCTCAGTGGGTCCTTATTCTCAGAGTCAATGCACAAGAGTTCTTTCTGAAAATCAGTCTTCTCCCTTAAAAACCTTCTCCACCCCACCCCACCCCACCCCCAGCATGTCAGTCTGGGAGATGCTTTCTTTTCTTTCTATTCTTTGCTTCTCTTTTTAACATGTGTGCTGAAATTGGCACTTTCTCTTTGCAGCGCACTCCCTTCCTGGTACTAATGCAGCAACGGGGAAATGTGCGCAATTTTTCCAGTCTGTGCACTCGGCGAGCCCACGGGTGATGGATGGAGCAAGGCGCGCTCTACCTTACAGATCACGATTTAAGGGAAGCGCCTGTGCGGCTGGTGATGCATGGTGGTATCCGAGCGCCCCACGCAAGCAGGGAGCCCAGGCCGCCTCCCCTGCTGTCTGAGTAAATAATGGGGCTAATGGCATTTGGCACAAATGAGGCTCCTATAGAACACGTTGAGCTTGTTTATCTCGTTCTGATTTCTCTTTGTCAGGAAGCCTTCTCTGTCTGTCCTCTCAGGAGCTTCAGCACTGGCCTGCCTTGCTTATCTGGGGGAGGAGGGAAGGTCTCGGGGAGTTCAGGATTTTGTAACTAATATTGAACGGCAGGGAGAACGGATGCCAAGGTCAGGTTAAGAATAAAGAAAATTGATTTGGAGGTCAGGGTCACTCTGTGAAAGGCCTTGAATGCTGCCAAAATATTTTCATTATCATTGTTTTGTTGTGGAAAAGATGAAGCCCAGCGTAAGGAGTGGGAGAGAGGAGGTCTTAGAGAAAACTAGGGGAATCAGAATTCTACCTGTGATTTCCTGAGTTTGTGTTTCCCTAGTTTCTTTGCCTGAGGTTTGCTTCCCCTGTTAAAGTGTGTGGATGGACAAACGTTGATAATGAAGCCTTTCCCTACAGAACCAGACTGTTCTGGCTTAGACCGAACTGAACTCTCTCTCTCTCTCCCCCTCACCCCTCCTCTCTTCTCTCTCTCTCCCTCCACCCCCCCCACCCCCACCTCAGGTAGACAGTGAGGAGGGACAGAGGTCCTTCCTCTGCACAAAGGTGGGCACCTGAGCAAAGGCCACAGCTGGGGGAGGAGGGAATGCCCTACCAATCTGCCAATCAGAACTTAGCCCACCAACTGCAAAAAAACGCAGAGGATACCCTAGCCTGGGGGCCAAGCAGCAGAGGCACAATAGGGTCTGGTAGGTGACCTAGAACAACCTAAGTAAGGCTAATTATCATGTCATTAGCTTAAGTCTACATTGTGGTTGACCCCGCCTCAAGTGAGCTTTCAGAAAGGCTCATGGGAGATCCGCATGTGCAGTAAGACTCAGGTTATATAACTCCCAACTGTCCGTCAAAGTGGTTCAATGGTGACGTTTGGACCACGAGGAGGGCCCAGAATAGGCAATATAAAACAGGACCCCAGACTGTAATTGGCGCCCTCCTGTTACAACATTTGTTGCCTGTGGGGAATATATCTTACTTTACTCAATAAACTTCACCTTGTGCTTGCCTTAGTTTGGTGTGTCTGGCCATTCTTCCACCAAGAGCACACCAAGAACAGAGAACAGACAACTATGACCAGATATCTCCTCTCTCCCCTTCTCTCTCTCTCCCTCCCTCTGTCTCTTCTCCCTCACTTCTCCTCTTTCATCTTCTCTCCCCCTCCCCCTCTCTCCCTCTCCCTCTATCTCTGCCCCCTTCTCTCTCCCCTGCTCTTCTCTCTCTTCCTCCCTACCCTCCTCCCCGCCTCCACCTCTCCCTCTGTCTCCTTCTCTCTCTCTCTCTCTCTCTCTCTGTCTCCTTGCAGAGAAGCTGGAGCTGAGTTCGTCCAGTCCGACTTGCAGCAGTAAGCTATTTCATGCATCACTGTGAGTCTGCTTTCCACCCATGCCTACGACATATCTACAACACAAGGCTGTATATTTTAACAAAATCCTGTTATTATTGGAGCTCTGACCCGATTTTGTTTCTATATTCTGAAGCAGAAAAGACTCCAGTGGCATGAAATTAGCAACACATTCTGCTAGTGTGTTAATTGTGTGAGAGTTTTTGGCAGGAGAATCTCCTAACACAACATAGAATTTATTTTTTATTTAAATTTAGTAGCAATTTCATATTGTGTTTAAGGAGAGGCACCATGGCTTAACCACTTGGGATTTACTGTACCTTCAGGAAAAGAAAAAAAAAATCTGCCTAATGCAGTGGTGCAGAAAGAATTATGTAATTTTTTTTTTTTTTTCTTAGCAGGGAAGCTGCTGTTTCTGATGGTTGGTTTCTGATTTCTTATGAGAAAGTGGTATTCCCAGGCAGTGGTTTGGGACATCCTTGGGCCCCAATTCAGTATCTAAATGCAGTTGTGTCTGGCCAGTAGTGGATTCCCTTCTTTGAGAAAAGCAAATACACACGAAAAAAAGAAAATCAAAATTTTCCAGGCCAGAGGGCTATTTTTCTCTGATGTATAGCCCTTCTGAATCTCCCAAAGACTAAAGGTGACATTGCATAGACGTAGTTGTCCCCATAAACATGTCGATGGAGGAGCAATTTCCAAGAAGGGAAAGGATGGGCAGACAAGCCAACAGATGTGTCCTACAGAGGAGGATGGACTCTGGCCCTTATCTTACGAGCAGGAGGCAGCTCTGAAGAAAGAAAAAGGTAAAATAATGTTTACTGAATTCTTATTGCCTATCAGCCATTGCACTGGCAGGCATATGTCATCGCATTCATTCCCTCGACTGTACACTGGATCTGTGATTCTCTGCTCACCCCACATCAGCAAGGTCCCCTGTTCCTGGCCTTCCCCCGTCACCCACTTCCCACCACTGAGCTCTTGTCTGGGAGGCTTCCTGCTGCCCTGGGGCTGCTGGCTGCTCCCCTGCCTTTCTCTGCGTACCCTCCCCACCCCCAGCAGTGGAGAGCAGGACAGACAAGGGCTCTTCCTCCTGCAGCATCACTGCTGTACCAAGCCCTTCTCTAGAGTAATTAGCCATGGTCTGAATTCAATTCCTCCTGCATAGTAGAAAGACACAGAATAGGACGCGAATCCCAGCTTTCCCCCTTGGTGCCTGGGGAAGAGTATTTACTCTCTGCGCCGGAGTTTCTGCGTCTGTGAAAGAGACAAGCACACTTTGGGCAGGGCTCAGACAGAGTGATGGATGTAGAGCTCTCTCCAGGGCTGGCCACGGCCCCGCTAGGTCCCTTTGCTTCCTGACCCACAGTCATGGCAGTCACATCTATCGAACCTGCATTAGGGGCTAAGCTACATGTGAACAGAGAAGTCCCAGAGGTCCCACGGAGTACATATAACACCTCATTGAATACTCACACAACCTCGAAGGGGCGGTATTTCCATCCTCCCTCAGTGAATAGGAGATCTGAGGCTTAGGCAAGGGAAACAAGCCTGTGAAGAGCAGGGCTAGGATTTTACCCTGATTTGTCTGATTCCAAAGGCTCTTATTTTAACTCAGTGCTTCTCAACCCTGGTTATCTGGGGAGCTTTTAAAACACTGACACCAAGACCTCTACCCCAGACCGACTGAATGGAGGTGAGGTTGAATATCTGTAGCCTTGAAAAGTTACAGGAAAAATCTAGGCTGATGCTCAGAAATGACGAAGCCGCTGTCTTCATTATGGTCCACCACCTACCCCGCTACCACCACCTACCCCAGCTACCACCACCTACCCCAGCTTCCACCGCCCACGCCCACATGCTAGGACTCCTCAACTAAGGGAGGAATGTGGAAGATGGACTGCCCAACAGTAATCATGCCAGTATTTGCCACTGATGAACGGTCTACTGTGGGCAGGGCATTTTGGGCACCCAGGCAGTGATGAAATATACTCAATTTTCCTGGATCAAAGAACTTGTATAAATAACCCAGTGTCTGCTACATACAAGCCCTCAGTCAGTAGTATCGCTAATATCATCATCGTCATCTCTCGAATCCTCACAGCAGCCCCTGGTCTCCCTAACATTCCTGGAGTCTGTCCACTTCTCACTGTCCCTACTGCCACCCTGCCACTCACCTCAGCACCTGCCATCTCCCACCTGGACAGTGCCACAGACTTCTAACAACTCCCCACATCCAACTACATCCTCCCCTAATCTGTTTTCCACAAAACAAGCCAGGATGAGCTTTTTAAAACACAAATATTTAACTTCCTCTGGCTGTAAAATGTGCTCTGAGGGCCACTGTGCAGTGTTGGTAGGTTAAGCCCTTCGTAAAAACACCTAGTGCAGGGGCAGGTGGTGCCAAAAGCCTCTCCCTCCTCTGCTGGCCCAGCCCTGAGCCTGGGAGACTGCCTGGGCCCTGGGGACGGTGTGTCCCTGGGGATGGGGTGTCTACTTGCACTTCCTGGGTGCAGAGTGTGTGCGTATGGTTTGGTTAGGGGAAGGAAGCCTGTTGCTTTTCTAATTCACACAAAGGTTTAGAAGAGCAACTGCCCTGAAATTGAATCTACCTCATTGTGCTAGATAAATGTAAAAATTTTAATAAAATGGAGGCTCCCTCTAGGAGTGGAAATTTGAACCCAGGCTGTCAGTCTCTCAAGCTCCTATACTAGCTCCTGCTGTTTTCCCTGGAATGCAAAGAGGTGACACTGTCAGGGGGATTCCGCAGTTGGAAATTCTCTGGGCAGCCCAACCAGGGGAAGCTCCATGAGGTGGAGGCAGGAGGTTCAGTCCCTCCCTTCGAGGCCACCAATAGGCCAGCAAAAGCCAACCAGCTTGTTCCCCTGGCCCAGTCCATCTAGTTAAGCCCCCAATTCCTTTGACCTTCAAAAAAAAAAGTGTGATAAAAATTTTGGTAAAGAAACCTTTCTTAGGAGAGAAGGATTTAGGTGACACGGGAAATGGTTATGTTTGGCATCCGACCTCCACTTCAAGTAGATTCATCCCAGCCTACCTCCTTGAGAGACCAGACAGAGATAAGGGCAAATGAAATTTTATTATGATGATCTATCATTATTCTTCCTATCAGATCATTGCCTTGGCTGGCCCTCACATTGAGTACTTGGCACAGCATTTTGGAACTGGAAGGTCCCTTACAAATAATCTAGTACAATGTTGGCTTCCAAAAGCCCCTTTAAGGATGGAGGTCTTTGTGTGAACCTTTGATATTTCTGAGCTCATACATGTATTAAATTGGCACAGACTCACCAAAACATCGTATCTCTTTGCCTTTGACTAGAACTTTAGTAACTCAATATGTTAAAACTTTGGGTATCTCATGCTAAGTTCTGGCTAGGAGCTATATGTCTTTCACTAATAAAAATGAAAAGGAAATTATCACTACCCAAAATCACACTCGGAGTTCATGGCAGAGTCCTGATTCCCAGACCAGGTTTTTTTTCCACCTGTCATTTTTTTTTTTTTTTTTTTGACATTTAGGTCAATGATGAATTTTGTTTGATGATTAGTTTCAAATCACCCAGCTTGAATTTCAATGCAATAAATTTTTTGAAATTTTATTTTAAAGAAAAGTATAGCTACTGTAAATTTTAAACTAGCTCACCTGCCATCAATAGAAATAAATACTATAAAAACAAAGCATTGTGATTGAATTCCAGCTAACCACGGTTGCCTACCAGGGCTCTTAAACCGAGGCCTGTTCACTCATTGTTAAGAAAAGAGGGTGGAGGAGATGAGGAAACGTTTGAGAGGTATTAAAGGAAAATTGGCACTAAATTGAGGCTCTCTCTAGGCTTATTCAGAATATGGAAAGGCAATAAAAAAGGGAACGCTTTTCTCAAACAAAAATTGTCTCCTGTCCCTGCTTCTTTCAACCTGTGGGAGAAATAACCACATTACAGAGGTTGTAAAAGAAGCCAGAAATGGAGCCTCTGCCCCAAACACTACCTTCCCATTTCTGGTTTGACCACACTCACTCCCTCTTTCCTCTTGGCTGGACTATCTCTACTTCTTCTTCCTCATTACTTTTGGATCCTTTTATCCTCCTTGCTCCCCACCTCCAGGGCCCCGCCCCTGCTCTGCTGGGTCCCAAGCCCTGGGGGGGCACAGCTGGTTGGAGAGGGGGGTTGGGATCTGAGAGACGGGCGAACAAGCGGTGGGGCGAGGAGGCGGTGGTGGTGCACAGAGCCCACTGCTCCTAACCAGGTCTGATGCTCACACTCAATAATCCACCCTTGTTTAACCCGTTAGCTCTCCTTCCCATTTCCATTGTGCCATAAGTGTGCAAGGGAGCCTGACGGCTAATGCCTGCACCTTGCTAAAGCCCTTCAGCCCTTCCCCTCGACCCTCCTTCCCGTCCTCCCTGCTCCTCCGTCATGAACAGGGTGCTCCAGTCATATCCTTCATAGATTCTCCGCTGTCCTGCCCCCCTCCACATTCATAAGTCGCAACACATTTTGTCATCTGATGATGTGGGCTAGATAGATTATTTAATTACCCAACATTTTCTATCATGTTCACCACCCTACAAGGCTGAAATTTGGAAATTTAATTATCCAAAGCCAAACGGAATGAGGTGATAGATACCAGGCTTCCTTGTTACTTGAATCCCCTCCATTAGTTCCTTCTGCTTCCACAGTTCCTTTGTTTATGCTGCGAAGCCCTGATTATCTAATACTCCTTTATCCAGAAACTCTGTTATCTGAAATGAGGTTGTGTTACTGGATGTGTTTTATTTACTTTGAAAACTGTCTGGCTTACCTGAACCCCTGCTTATCCGATTTATTCAATGTTTACCTAGATTCTTCAGATCAGCAGGGCCTTGGGGATCACTAATCCATTTTCTTATTATTTAACCTCTGCTGCAGAACAACTCCAATTTCAGTCTCACTTTCTATGGTGGAAACGCATGCCACATTATCTAAGTCATACAGTTGTTCCACTGTCTTTGTTCTTGCCTCCTTTTCAAAACCCACATTTAAAGAAATAATAATTGGACTTTTTAAGCCTCCTATGGTATCCTGAGGCAGCATAGCCAAAGGGAAAGGATGTTGTCATGTATATAGGGACCTGTGTTCTTGGCCTCATTCTGTAGTTGACTATGTGACTTGAAGTCCTCTAACCCCATATGTCTCTGTTTCTCCATCAGCCCAGTGGAGATAATAGACTTTCTTGTTACCTGATGTTACCTGATGTAGGGGGGACAGCTGTAGAAAAGTTTTGAGGGGAATATCCTTTTTATAATTAATCTAGACAGAGAGTCATACATAATTAAGTAATAATTAATCTAGAGATTCCTTAACGATTCTCTTTATAATATTGCACATTTGTCAAAGAATAAGACAGAGAGGTGCTAAAGGAAAACGCACCAAACTGAGATTTTCTCTAGATAATACAGAAATACTAATTCCTAGCAAATGAGCATCCTCACTCTGCTTGAACACTTCCCATAATAGAAAGATCACTACTTCTTTTTAAAGTTTCCTTACTGAACTCTCAGTGAGATATTTCTTTCTTGCATAAGGTAAAAAGTATCCCTTTGTGAAAATTTCACCTGCTTGTCCTACAGCAATTCAATTTACTAACTATTTGCAAAGGCCTGTGTCAATCATCTGGGGTTACAAAGACAAATTCAGCTTGGTTTCTGCATGCAAGATCTTTGCAAATAGTAGGATACCTAAGACATGTTCTACAAATGAAAGGTCAGATGTAGTGTTGGATTTGTTTAAAGGTACCTCCACTGCTGGCTAACATGGAGTAATAGGGACCAGAGTTACCTTCCTTCCTCGAACAACCAAAATAATGAACAAAATATATGAAACAACAGTTTTCAAGGCATCAAATATCAGGCAACAAAAAAACAGCGATTCCCAAAAGACCGGAAACAAACAATTGCCCCTACAAAATAGGCCTTGCAAAAGCTTACTGCTTCAAGAGAGTTTTCAGGCCTCCAAGCTGCAATCCAGACAGGTATAGGAGTCCAGTGGATGCCCCGAAAAAAGATAGAAATCAGATTCCTGGAGACCAAGACAGCTAGAGTTTGCAGGACAGAGAACAGAAGACGAGGAAGCTGCACAGAGAAAGAACACCAGAGATCTACAGAGGGTTGCCTTGAATATTCAGGAGAGTACTAATCAGTGAATGCATGTGAGTAAACTGCCCAATGAGGAAAGTACCACCTCCCAAAATTAGAAGGAACAGGATCATAGATAGTGACTGTTTCCACCAGCCAGACTGAAAAACTTCATAATTTGTGGGGCATTGGGTAGAGTACTCAAAAGGCTCTTTCCTCGGTAATGAAAAATAATTCACACTAGACTAAAACAGCTCCAGGTTTCACCTAACAAATCCTAAAAACAAGACCCAAAAGGAGCAAACTGTTTATAAGCAACTTAAGTGCATCCCAGAACAAAGCTCAAGAATATTTATGGGAATAGAAAAGTGGCCAGTACCCACACAATAAAATTCACAGAGAATGGCATCCAGTAAAAAATTACCAGATACGCAAGAAGGTAGGAAAATAAGACCAATAATGAGGAGAAATATCAACCCAAAACCAAACCAGAACTGACAGATATTAGAAATAACAGACAAGGACATTCAAATGGTTCCTTTAGCTATATTACATGTGGTCAGCTAGTGAAGTGCAGACATAAAAGATATTTTAAGATCCAAATTGAACTTCTAGTGATGAAAACTACAATTTCTATAACAAAAATTTTGCTGGGTGGAATTAGTGGCAAATGGGACATTGCAAAAAAAATTTAAGAAACTTTAAGCCATAGCAGTAGACACTATCCCCAATTAAACACAGGGAGAAAAAAAGAATGAAAACAAAGAAAACAGAGACTCACTGACTTGTGGAACAATGCCAGAGGGCCCAGTGTTGATGTAATTGATGTTTAAAAGGAGAGTACACAGGGGAAATGGGGAGAGACCCAAGCACAGGAGCCATAGAGAAAACTAAACCAAGGAATACCATAAACAAATTACTCAAAACCAGTGTAAAGAGAAAAATCTAAAAAACAGCCATAGAAAAAAGACACATTCTGTACAGAGAAGCAAAAAACAAAATGCAGAAGGTCCTCATCAGAAGCAATGCAAGTGAGATGACAGCGGAGCAACACGTTTAAAGATGAAAAACTCAACCTTGAATTCTATATCCAGTGAGTAGATCTTTCAGAAATACAGGCAAAATAAAGACTTTGCAGTCATACAACAGAAGAAAAGAATTTGTCACCAGCAGATCCATGCTACAAAAAATATTAAAGGAAGTGCTTCAGGCAGAAGGAAGATGACATCAGATGGAAATCTGAATCCACACAAGGAATGAAGAGCACGGAAATGGTTGTAACATAGGCAAATATGTGAATTTCTTCCTTATTATTTAAATCTCTTTAAAAGGTAACTGGCTATTTAAACAAAAATAATAATAGAATATAGTTTGTAATATATGTAAAAAAAAAATGTATGGCAAAAATAGCACAAAGCCTGGGAAGATTATGGAACTGCTGCCATTTTGGGTTTTTATTGTTGTTTTTCCTCTGTACATAATGTGAGGATAATGGATATAATTTATTATAAGGTTCTTAAGCTATATGTGAAGTACAGTATAGCAAAACAAAGAGTTTTAGCTAAGAAGACAACAAAGGAGATAAAATGGAATCATAAAAAGTACTCAGTCTAGAAGAAATGGGGAACAAATCATAGATGGGAAAAATGGAAAACAAACAGAAGATGATAGACTCAAATATGACCATATCAATAATCACATTAGGTGGTCTAAATACCAAAATTAATAGGCAGAGATTGGCAGAATGAAGAAATAGATAAGACCTAATATATGCTGCCTAAAAGAAACCCACTTTGGGGGACAATTGACATCTTAATAATATTTAGTTTTCCAATCCACAAACACAATGCATCTCTTCATTTATTTAGGTTTCTAAAATTTCTCTCAGCAATGCTTTATAATTTTGGCAGATTTATCCCTGAGTTTTTCACATTTCTTATGTTATTATAAATGAAATTGTATTCGAAATTTTAATCTCTAAGTCTTTGTTACTGGCATATAAAAATACAATTGATTATTTGTATTAGTCTTGTATCTGTAACATATCTAAGCTCATTTATTACTTCTAATAGTTTTGTTGTAGATTCCATAGGATTTTCAACATAGATGATCAGCAAATAAAGATAGTTTACTTTTTCCTTTCAACTTTGAATAGCTTTGTTTATTTTTCCTATCTTATTGAACTAACTAGGACTTTATTACAATGTTAAATAGAAAGAGTATCCTTTTCTTGTTTCTGATCTAAGAGGAAAAAAATTCAGTTTTTTATTATCAAATATCTTGTTAGGTGAATTTCACCCCTGGAACAATACAAGATTTTTTTTTTTCAGTCTAATCCCTTCTACCAATGAGGGTACACTTGTGTACCTATTCTGTGCCACGCACTGGTGACACAGCAGTGAACCAAACAGATAAAAATTCCTAACCCTCATAGAGTTTACTTAAATTCTAGAAAGGAAGACAGACAATAAACAAGATATATTAGTAAAACATAGGATGTGTTAGATGGTGAAAAGTGCTAATAGAAGGGGAGAGATGAAGTATCATGGGGCTGCATGAAATGCTAGAGATTGTGGCATGGAAGGGCTGATGAGCATGTCACTGAGTTGTTTCTTTGTCCTGACTGTTCATTCTATTCCTCTTTCCCCATGACTACTACTTCAGTTCAGGTTTTCATCATTTCTCATGTGTACTTTTAATGTTCCAAAAGCTTCCTACCTGGTCTCCTTGCTCCCAGGCTTGTCCTGATCCAATTCTCTCTCCATACTCCTACTGGAGTACTCCTTTAGTGGAGTCCCACTTCTTACAGGATAAAATCCAAATTTCCTTGGAGGTTGTAAAGGTCCTTTCTTGAGCTTTCCGTTATCTTCCTAGCCTCATTATTTTCCCTTTTCGCTTTTGCCTCCTACAGCCCAGTCTCACAAAATCACTTGATGTTTCCTAAATTTGTTCCACTCGCTCATGCCTCTGAGTTTTTACCTAGACTGTTCTGTATTCCTAGATTTCCTTTTCCTCATGATATGCACCAAAAAAATCATTAACTTTTAAAATTATTTAAGTGTCACTAGAAGCATTACCTCTAGAGAAAATGCTCCTGACCCTTTCAGGAAGAGCTGGGTACTCTCTCTTCTGGTTCCTGGGCAATCTGGGCATATAGAAAGTATGATATTGATTTCCAGTATTGAATGGTAATGGTCTATTTGCTAGTATGTCAGTCCTACTGGACTGTGAGTACCTTGAAACAGAAACTGGTCTATGTATCTTTGTTTCCCTAGCATTGTTCCTGAAATATAGAGATGATCAATAAATTTTGTGTTGAAAGAATAGATAGATGTATAGAACACATGAAATATCCATTCAGTGTCCTGGATATCTGGCTTGCTGTGGCTCCCTGAATAACTGCTAAATGGACTAGCATGCACACTCTTAATATAGTTGGATCTGTTGTATGCAGTGTCTAGTTGGACAATGACCTTCCTTCATCTGGGCATTTTTTAAAATTAATTCAGTACAAACTTTATTAAATCCTTTGGCAAAAGTGCCACACTTTGAGCTTATATCAAGTTTGTGACTAAGACTGTCAAGTCTTTTTTCACTAATGTAAGGCCAAGTCTGTTCCACCCAATCCATGCTGACCAGTCCCTGCCTGCATACCAGATAAAAACTCTTATCCCTGCTCACTCAACTTATCTTTTGTCCTCATGTACCACCCTTAGAGACGTTTTAAAAGAGATTTTTTTTCTTTTATTACATCAGCCTTATTGCCATTTAAAATTGTAATAGTAGCCACTAAGATATTGGGAGCAGATTGCTTAAATGGTGAAACTCAAGACTGCTGCAGAGGAAATTTGGAGATGCTACACAAGAAGTGTCATGCCGTACCCAACTTCTGCCCTATGGGAGCCATTTCAGCTTAGACCTGATCTGAAGGTACTCTTCTCAACAAGAGTAGCTAATTTTCAAATCTTGTTTTAATCACTAGTGTGTAGAAAACACAGAACAAAGAGGTACCATACAGATGCAGCTGATCATACCATAGAACACTCAAATTAGAGCAAGAAAGAGCAAATCTGCTGCCAGATACCAATACAGAGAAGCCCTTCTCAGGATTTTAAGTGACTGATGAAATGCATTTAGCACAGGAGGCAGTAACTTCCTTTAAATATAATTTTAAAATGTAATACCTAAAGTCAACTCTTTAATAATATCTTAAGCAAAAATTGAAAACATGCAAATGGGATGGAGGGTTTCATTCAGGATGTAAGGACTCTTTATTCAGGATGTCCCAGTTAATGGGGAGATACTGTTGGTGTTCATGAGAAAGAAAGACTGAACACCAGAACATCACTCAAATTCCAACGCCCATCACACCCAGACTCTCCAGTTCATGGAGGGCTGGAATGTGACCTTGTCATCCCTTCTTCTTCCTTTTGGCTCCTCCTTCTTAAGGCTTCCATGGCTCCCAGCCTCTGGCCCATCACTTTCCCCACAGTTATCTCTCAACACCTTTCCTTCTCAACGTGTGTCACACTCAAACTCCCCAAGACAGAAGCTCTTTAGTCTAGAATATCCATGTTAGACAGAGCTTCCAACCACGCCATCTCTGAGGATGCTGGCTAACCTTCTGGGGACCAGGCACAATTCCTGGTCTAAGCCCGGACAGTGGGTACAAAACATGGCAACCTTTAAATTCTCCACAAAGAAACACTTCAGCTGCTTACTTAGAAGGAATTCTTAAAATATCATACCCTGTACTTGGGACTAATTTATTATGTGCCAAGGGCTTCAAACACATATTCTCATGTGGTTTAGTCACACAGTGTCTGAGTCTAAAGTCAACTGAAGGTTTCACTGGGCTTGAAGTTCAAGATGGCTCACTCACATGGCCGGCAGTTGAGGCTGGCTGTCAGCTGCAAACTCAGCTGGGGCTCTCACTGCATGGAGGGCTCAGGGTAGACAAACCTCTAACAAGGTGGCTTGTCTTCCACCAAGCAGGCATTCCAAAGGGCAGGAAGTAGAAGTGCCAGGCCAGTTAAGGACAGCTACACCCAGAATTAGCTTTGTATCACTTCTACCCTGCTTTTTTGATCAAACTAGTCATAGGGCTCAGCATATTTAGGAGAACAGAGAAACAGACTCTACCTTGTGATGGGAGAGTGACATTTCACATGGGCTGCGAGATATTGTTGCCATCATCTTTGCAAAATATGATTTATCACAGACAGGCTCATGTCAACTAACCATTCGTTTATCAAGCCTGCTTGGTAATGTTCTAAGACATTAGATTCTGCAGCTGTAGGATACACTGTGTTGAAAATCAGGTCTAGAATTTAATTTTAAGGGTGACAGGACTGCAAAGACTACTGAACACACAACCTCAACAGATCTTCTTTGTCAAAGTCAAAACTTCTGATAAGGAAGGAATAAGATTCTGAGACCTGCAATGGGGACTTTTATGGGCAAACAAGCCTGAAAATAATAAACACCCAGACCTCTGAACCCTCTGGACTCAAATAAAAAACTATCTCCCCCTTTTTAGAGTTACACAGCCTCCTCTTATATGGAAATGCAGCAAAGGCCACATCTGGGACAGGTGTTTCACAAGACGATGCTTTTCCTCTTCAAGATCTGACCTCGCCCTCTTCTCGTGACCAATAACTAGAATCAGATCTCAGCAAGTCTGATCCAGGAAGTATAATGCTTACTCCTTGTATACCAAAAGACTGTCAAGACCTGGCAAGTGGACATTAGCAGAAACCAGGAAAACACTCATGGAAGTATATTTTGAGAGGGTTGGACAGGGGAGGCCTCGATATAAAGATGAGTGGGGAGAATTAATTGATTTATGGAGGCCTTCCTCCCTAACTCAGAATTTAACATCCTGGCAAAAACATCTGCATCTAGTCCTAACACACAACTGTGATGACTCCTTGAAGTCTGAACACAGTGGACCATAGTGAATAGGGTAGAGTTCCTAGAATAACCTTGGTGGAGTACTGAGGAGGGGTCAAAGGGGATGGAGATGTTAGAGTGGATTTATTAGTGAGATCAGAGAACTCTTCATCTGGCTAAATTCCCCGGGAGGTCCCAGAGGACATTCCTTTGACTAAAGCAATGAGAAATGCACTGACGAAGAGAGCATGGCATCTTTTGAGAAGCTCCAGTGGCAGGTGACCCTGTAAACTGGGGTTGGTGGTATGGGATGCTGCCATGGACTGGGCTCCTTAGCAGCATCAGGATGATAGGATACTGGAATGGCAAAGGCCAGGTGGCAATTCTTAAGTGACCATAGCAAGGCATATGTGACTATTATAATGGGCAAGAAGGTTGGACAATGCCTTGGCCCTCAGGCATCTGTGGCTATGGCTAAAAGACCAGGGTGTTCCCAGAAGTGGGACAGATGGACAGCTAACCAGAGTGGTACTTGACTCATAGAACTGGAAAAAATGAAAGCTGGCACAAGTACATCTCAAAGTGGATCCACTGGGTCCTTGGACCCAACCTGTTGTTATTTCCCCATTCTCCAGGGGCATAATTTGGATGAATAAATGAAGTATCTGGCAGAATCCTCCCATTGGTTCCCTGGCCTACTGAGTAAGAGCCATTAGGGTAGGAAGGGCCAAGTGGAAGCCTCTGAAGCTATGTAATCCCTACCCCACCTGAAGAGTATGCCCAAGTAAACACTGTATTCTGAAACAGGATTGGTGCCACCACCAAAGATTCAAAGCATACAGGGATGATGTTCTCGGGTGTATCCCTATATAATTAACCTGTATAGCCCTTGAAAAAATAAACTGAAAGATCACAGTGGATGATAGTGGACTACCATAAACTTAACCAAGTGGTAATTCCAATCTCAGCTGCTGAGCCAGATGTGATGTCTTTACTAAAACAGATCAACATAGCCTCTGGCACTCTGTGTGTTGCAATTGATCTGGTGAATATGTTCTTTTCAACCCCTCATCAATAAACAGAATCAAAAGCAGGTCTTTAAGTGAGAAGGACATCAGTACACATTGGTAGTCTTGCCTAAGGCTACATGAAACCTCTTGTGCAATGTCACAAAATAGTCCACAGGGATCTTAATTGTCTTAATATTCCATAGGCATATGAAATATGCAGGAACACTATCTTGATGACATCACACAAGTTTAACCTGGTAAACAGAAGTAACAACTTGTGTATCTGAGGGTGAAAATATGCAACCCCACAAAGATTCCCCAACCTGCCCTACCAGTGACATTTTTTAGGAGTCCAGGGATCTGGGGCACACTAGTACAAAAACTTTGAGGTAAAGGACATGATGTTAGACCTTGTACCTTATTCTAGTTTTCTATTGCTACATTAAAAAAAAAAAACACGTGAAACTTACTGATGTAAGTTTTTATTATATTCATGGATTCTGTGGGTCAGAAATTTAGATAGAACACAGAAGGAATGTTTTGTCTCTACCCTTTGATTTCTGCCAGCATTTCTAAACCTGGGTTCCATGATAGAATTCAGCTCTAATGTTCTAAAGCATTCATTTGTATGGAATGAACTAATTTCTCTCCTATGTGTCTAGAATGGTATTAGTGATGTACTATACCTGAGAGAACTGAGAAAATAGTCATTCAAACCATTTTCCATCTTCTGTGGCTCAGATGAAGAACTCCAGTTGGGAAAGGCTAACTAGAACCTAAGTTGGGAAAACTTAAATGGTTGAGAGTGACACAGACTGGACAGGAATCTTCTGGAGTCACCCTCACTTACATTTCTAATGCCTGTACTGGGTCACTTGAAGGCCAGGCTTAGGGAGGAACATCAACTGGAATATCAACACTTGGCACCTCCACATGGCTTAGACTATTCACAGTATGGCAGCTTTGGGGTAGTTGGAAGAGCACGGGTCTCACTGGACAAGGGAGAAGCTATGTGGCCTTTTATGATCCAGCCTCAGAAGTCATTAGTATATCTCTATTAGTTGAAGCAGTAAAAAGCTTAGCCAGTCTAGATAACAGGACCTGCACCCCATATCTTAATGGAAAGAGTGTCAAAGAATTTTGAGGAGTTTTAAAACCACCAAAAATCTTTAGAAATCAAAGATAGCATATACCACTCTTGGGAATATTGCTCCGACCCATGTATTGGGAGACTTGGAAGACTGCCAGTTGTGAGTGTCAGAGTCATATCTGCAGTAGATCCAGGCTGAGATACAAGTGGCCCTGTCAGTCATGCTAGACGACCAGCAGATTTAATGGTGCTACTTGTTGCAAATAAAGATATTGTGTGTACAGAGTCTCCGTGAAGTCCAATAAGGAGAGTTGCAGCACAGGTCCTGTGGCTCTGGAGCTAGGCCTTCCTTCTTCAGCAGAAAAGTCCATCCCATTTGAGAACTAGCTTCCCCCCAAGCTCTGATAGACATGAAGAGTGTACCCTGACCCATTGCCAGTGCTGAATGGCTTGCTGGTTGAGTCAGAAGCCTCAAAGAAGCAAACTTACAAAAGAAGTGTGGAGAAAACCATGCAGAGGGACCTATGGGACTGGACACATAGCACAGGGATCTCTGTCTCACATCAAGGCCCAACAGAAATCCTCCCCTGCAAGTGCAGCACTGAATGACAAGGTGACAGGTTGTCCTGAGGGTACCAGCCAGCTTATCTCCCTAGCCACGCCAGGACATGCATGACAGACAGACATGAGGCAGGGATAGAGGCTCTGCAGGGCCCCAACACCATGAGTGCCATCTCACCAAGTCCAGTCTAGCAACTGCTGTACTGAACGTCTGACTGTCTCCAGAGAGACTGACGTGGAACACTCCATGTAGAACACATCTCTGAAGAAGACCAGCCAGTCTCTTGGTGATAGATTTTATATCACATACCTTCTGTTCTGGAGGAATCAGTAATTCATCTTTATCAGAATGGACACTTATCTGGACATGAGTTTGCCTGCCCCAGTGCCTCTGCTAACATGACCATCAACTTAACCGTCCTGACATATTTGCACAGATATTTGAGTTCTCAATACTCCAAGGTCAACCCTTGACCCACTGGTGCCAGGAGCCAGAAGTCAGAAAGTGTTCCTCTCTTCTGTTCCTTGGAAGGATAGTCCTGAGATATGGTTTCTACAGTTCCTCAAAGGTCCAAGCAGGATGGGGGCCCACTTGACCATAATAGGGACCAGCTCAGTTTCCCATTCTTGGTGCCTATACTGTATTTCCCAAAATAAACCACCTACATTCGTGCTCTTTTCTCAGGCTCTGCTTTCTGGGAGAACCCAGGCTAAGATACTGTCCTATCCATGCTTATTCATAAAACAGGCTTCTTCTGCAAAATGAGAGGTCCAGGTGTTACAGTTCAAAAATCTCCACTCACATTGGCACCAAGGTGTGTATTTGTTTGGGTAAAAGAGTTTGGAGAACATAGAATAATCAGGTTCCTGCCTAGGGACTGTGGAGGCTTTGGTAGGATTCTGTTCGCGACTATGATACTCGTCCCACTGGTCTTCGGTAGGCTGTGCAGGTGGTGCCTTGAGCAAGGGGGCTTGGCTGAGGAGTGAGTCGGAGCTTCATTCGCCAAGCAGAGCAGCCTGGCACAAGCTTCACCTGCACAGAGGAAGGTGTTGCTGTTCCTAATTCGTACAAGGGACTGTCAGCTCAGTAAGCCATGCACCTGAGAGGCACTTCCACCCAAGAAGGGCACATTTTCTAAACACCAGAAAATCCTCCTCTGGGCCAGCAAAGTCCAGCATCCACCTATGCTCCCATCTCTGCTACTCACCTCTTGATAGCCCCACATTTGGTTCAAAGCTAAGAGCATTTTCTTGATTAATTAAAGACTCAGAACACAGCTCAGGTCTAGAACTACTAAGTAAACCACACATTTTTTTTTTTTTAAATTGGAAGGAACTTTAGAAATTGTCTAAGGCTAGACCAAGCTCTCCATTTAACAGATGAGGAAACTGAGTCCAGAACCACTTCTGCATTGCCTCCTGCTCTCCCCAGGCCAGAAGCCAGGTGCCAGCCAGGTGCTCAGCAGTGGCGCAGCTCTGTTCCCAAAAAGAACTGCTGTCATTGACTAAATGACCCCTTCCCTGAAAGCAACTTTATCATGATGAGTAAAATGAGAAAATGAAGCCCCAACTGACATGGTACAAACTTAGATTGTACACTTTCACTTGTGCATGGTGTTTTTGGAGGAGTTTCTGTTTTTTATGAACACTAGGCAATCTCTTGACTTTGGTTACGAGGCTCCTGTGAAAATGAGGCCATCTTGTTGCATTCATGTTATTTCAATGTACGTTGAATACCAGGCCAAAGGAAAAAAAGGAATGAAAGAAGAAACGATTGGTTGAATGGCCATTTGATTGTTGTGTTTTCAACAAGCCGTGGACGTTACATTGGGGCCTTTTGACTCACTGGTGACACGGCTTTTCAGCGTGTTCTGTTGTAGTTGGTAATTGATCATATTTCACTCTAAAATGAAAGATGAGACTGACAAAAATCTTGTTAGAAAGCCCCTGGCTAAGAAGAAGCCAAGAGAGAGATGTAGGTAAGCTAGTTTCCCAGAAATAAAATAAAAAGCACGCGGGATCGTGCTGTGGCCCAGGCTTAAAGAATTCTTGAATTCTCACCTGAGCTCTGTCAGTTACTTTGACGTTTTGTGCTGACTTTTCCTCATTATCTTGCCCAGGTGACTGTTCCTGACCCTATAGAGGTTAGTAGATTAAATAACGATGGCAACGTGCTTGAGTCTGCCCCACCCCCCTCTTCGGCCCGAGCAGGTGGCTGAGCCGGAGTGCGCCCCGCCATGCTTCTCCACAGAGCACACTGTGCAGTCTGAGGCCCCGCCTGGCCACCTGGGCCCCGCAAGTCTCACCACTCCGGTCTCCATTCTGTCTGATCTCTAGACAGAAGCACCTGCACACCAGCCCCTGCCTGCCGCTGACCACTGCCGGATCTGCACTTCCCCCTCTGCCCGGAGAGTGCAGGCCGTGACCCCGGAGGAAGTGAGGTTTGAAGAACAGACGGGATTTCCGCAGACCGTCATGGGGCAGTGGGGAGGGTGTTCCAAAATGGGAGGGTCCCGTTTTGCATTGTGGGCAGGTAGAGAGGCCATCCCACCCCCATGCTTGAAAGTATTGGGGAGGGAACAGTGGGGGCAGGGGAGGGCTGTTGTGTGCAACACTCGACAGTGGTTCAGAGACTGTGTCCAGGAACCCCATTCCTGGTTAGAGTCCCAGCTATGCTGCTTATCTACTCTGTGAGTTGAAGAAAGTATCTTAACCTCTCTGTGCGTCAGTTTCCTTATGTGGGAACTGGGGACAATAATAAGTAGCATTTATTGACTGCTTGCTATGTGCTATGCCCGATTCAGAACACTTTACTCATATTTATCCATTTACTCTTCACAACCATCCCATGAGGTAGACACTACTCTTACAGATGAGAAAACTGAGTCTCTTAGCCACTCAGTAGAGTGGTGAACAATGTCCCTTTCTTCATAGGGCTGTTGTGAGAATTAAATGAGTTAATCATGTTGGGTGCTCAGAGCAAGCCACGCCTGTCCCCCAGCCTCCGTAAGTGCCCATTAGATGTGCACAGCCACTGTCACTCTTGTGACGCCACCACCTGGGGCCCGTAGCCAGGACCCTGAAGTGGGAGACGGCGAGGAACAGAGATGGAACAGCAGGAAGCGTGAGGCAGATCTGAGATAACAGGGTCTTCCTTTGTCTGGCAGTCCCCTCGTCCCACCAAGCAGCAGGGATGATATTATTGGGGTCCACAGGTGCACAATTTTCTCTCTGTATAAAATCCTGCAAATAAATTCTGTGCTCAGTTGGGACTGGGTGATCTGTGATCCCATCTCCATGCTTTTGAAGCTCTGAGCACAGGCAGAAAAATCAAATCACTCAGCCCACATTGCCCCAACAGCCTCCTTTGTTGTGTTTTGGATTCCCAACCGAGACAGCCCTTCCTCCTGGTGGGGTGGGGGGGGGCAGGACCCTCCCTGTGGGACCCGCGCCGTGCCACCCAGACGCTGGCCTCCCTGGCCTGCTCACTCACACCCCCTTGCCCGCGGGCTGCCAGGGCGCTTGGCCCTTGCGAGGCACTGGCAGGAATAAGAAGGCAGGAGGAAAAAGGCCAGGCTGTGTCCTCCCTGTCTCACTGGTGTCTGACGACGGCTGAAATGCTTCACTACTGCAGCTCCCGTGGGGGCCGAGGGGTGGAGGTCCCGCACAACCCCTGTCCCCTGGGCTTGGTGACTCTGCTTCCTCCTCTCGTCCCTTTGGCCCTGGGGGTCATCATGGCCCCCCTCTGTGGCTGCTGTCAGGTGCCCCTTGCTTGCTCCCTGCTGCTTCCCACAGCACCACAAGCCACACCTTAACTCACTTCCTCACGGGCCATCTGGGTGACACGGGTCCCCGCCAGGCCCAGGCTGATACCCAACATGCAGGGCACCACTCTCCCCCGAAGGCCCAGAGGCAGAGCTGCACCCTTTCCATTCACTATTATTATAAAAGTTAATCTGGTTGAAAATGTCCAATAGTTCGTTTTTCATGTTTATTGACACTAAAATTAGAAGTAATAAGTGAGCATGAAAAAGAAAACAAGTGTCACATATACTGTCAGCACACACTATTTTACCATGTGCATTTTTTATCACAAAAAGATCATAATGCATCCACCATTGTTTACTAGCTTAAATATATTATGAGCAATTTCCTTCATTAATAAATATACTCTGACATCAAGGAATTTATTTCCAATATCTCTAAATCATAATTCTTAATAGCCACATAGTATTCTATCTAGGCCTGTACCATAGTTTAATCAGTCCTCTCTTAACAAATATTCAGGCAGGTTCCAATTTTTCCTTGTTCTAAACGCTGCTGCAGTAAACATCCCTGTACAATATAAAATACTCGAAAATACAACACACTCAACTCAGCCTTCCTAAAGCAAAAGCCACACATAAGCAGCAGCAGCATGGCCACTCCCACCTCAAAAGATAATGACTTCTGCCTTCCCTGCCTCCCACTGATGTTGTGAGGTTCAGCTGAGAAAATGTATATGGAAGTTCTTTACAAACTAAAGTGTACGGGGCGGTTATTACAGTATGATCTTATTCTTCCACAACAACCCCGCAAGGCAAGCACAGTGGATATATCCTCAAGGCACATCGTACTGACGATTTTGCCAGACATCAAGAATGGAAGTCTTACTTTTAGACTTTTATATGTTTATTTCTCTTTAGCACAACAAAGAATTGTATGTAAGAAAAGCCGCCTTCCTGTACGAGAGTGAACTAGCAGCTGCAGTGCATTCTCTCTGTTCTGGTGCGTGCTAACTCCTCGTGTCGCCTCGAGAGGCCCGAGAGGACCAGAGGACCGCTGCAAACAATTGAAGGAATTCGAGTCGTCAGAAAGGTCCCCGTGGCTCTGAAGTCCCTCCTGCAATATTGGTTACCCCAACTCCTACAGCTGATTAGTCATAATGACTACTTTCTGTTCCTTTCCTAATAGTCTCTTCTGAAAAGCACTTTAGATAACTCGGCTTGATTAAAAAAAATTGAGCAGTAGTTTAGATTTTTTTAAACGGGAACTTTTATGTCAAATATAGAAGCTACACTGACATCTCACATGAAAACTACCCCGTCACTCAGAAAGAGGCTCTCCATTTTGGATGGATTCTTGATTTACTTTCTGCGAATCTAAGTTCATGGATTTTCTCTGCTCTTACTAAGGCAATACTATTAAAATGTCAGAACACGGTTTCCTGGAGCAAGAGTCTTACATAGTTTTCAATTCTTAATGAGAGGCATCAGACAGGTTTTTAAAATCTGACTTGAGTCATGCTTAATGCTATTTCTTAACTAGTGTGAAAAGAAGAGGGTTCTGTGTGTTAAAGTGGTTCCATTCTACCAAGGTGAATGATGTTCTAGGGCATGATATTCTATCTGGGTGCTTGTTTTCTATTTGGATTTTCCACAAAAATTCAATAAAGGGGACATAACCTTACTTTATAAGGTCAAAAAGTTTTTATTTTAAATCCCCATGAATTAAGAAAAGGTACAAAGCCTCCTCTCAGACCCGTTTCCCAACTACTTGACATTTTTCTCTCTTCTGGGAAGGGTAGCAAGGTGGAGCAGGGCATGGTGTTTATGTGCCAAATGCAACTTGCCTTACTAGCACAAGAGGACCAGGGCTTGTTTTCGGTGAGTCAAGAAAACACCTGCTACCTAGTGAGACAAGCCTGATCCAGGGGTATTGGCAAGGAAAGGTATGCAGGTCTTGCACAGAGAGACTGAAATTGCTTTTGTTTCCTTCCTTCCTAATTTTGTCTCTGTAGATGTCTTACTGTTTCCATGTGTTTGTTCATTTCCATCATCACCACGACCCCCCCCCCTTTTTTTTTACAGTGGTGTATTCAACCAAAGAAAATGAGTAAGAAAAACAATTATGATAGTAAAAAAAAAAAAAAAAGAAAGAAAAACAGATCCAAAACTGCCATATGTGAGGCCCATGGGAGTCCCTGATTAATTTTCATTTTCATTGTTCAGTTCTGAGATTGGCCTGTTTCGGTAAATGTGAGAATAAGTATGGCCATGGACTTGATTTCCTTGTAGCTTAAAAAAAAAAAAAAGTGAACCAACCTGAGTCTCTTTTATACCATGATGGATTCCTGGAAGGCAAGAACTGTAACTCTATGAGCAAGTGGTCCCAATACCACAAAGGCAGAACTTTGCCACATAGCAATTCCCAAAATGGGAATTTTGGTAGATTTTAGAAAGCAGCCAGTTAACCTTGAAAGCATCACGGTTGGAGGAAAAATTGTACATTCTTGTTTGTCTCTCTTGTCCTTTCTTGGATTCATATTCTCCTACACATTTTGGGTGCTTGAAATACTGACCTGAAAAAAATAATCAATTAGCAAATAGTTATGAGGATAGGATACTCAAGGAGTCTAGCTGAAAAAAAAATTACCTACATGAAAGTTGTACAAAAAGTACTTGTAGAAATGCAAAAGTGGGCCAGCCATGGTGGCTCACACCTGTAATCCTAGAACTTTGGGAGGCTGAGGTGGGAGGATCACTTGGGGCCAGGAGTTTAAGACCAACGTAAGCAGCATAGTGAGATCCCATCTCTACAAAAAAATAGAAAAATTAGCCAGGCACCTATAGTCCCAGCTAACTGGGAAGATGGCTTGAGCCCAGGAGTTCAAGGGTGCAGTGGGCTGTGATCACACTACTGCACTCTAGCCTGGGTGATGGACCGAGACCTCGTCTCAAAAGAAAAAACATTTCAGAAGTGGATAAATCACTATATTTTGGGAAAAATTAGGAAAGGCCACCTATAGGAACAGAACTGTGAGCTGAGCCTTAGATAGGTATGAAGGCTGGGTGTGACTCAGAAGGTGGACAGGAGGAGGGAAGATGTGGCTTTTGAGGGGTACAAGTTGACAGAGGTAAGGAGGTAAGTTTCAACAGGTGTGTTAAGGGGACGGCAAGTCTGATTACAAACATGTTTTGTGGAGGGGCAGTGGCACTTAAGGGAAACATGTCATTAGGATCAGCTTTTAAAAGAAAGCCTAGGGGATTTGGACTTCATCCTATAGGCAATAGAAAGTCATTGGGCATATTTGGACAAGAGAGAAGCATGGAAAGAGATGTCTTTCAATATGCCTAATGTGACAAAACTGGTGTCAGGAGGCTCCCGTGCAGTCCAGCTGTGAGGCCACGAGGCCTGAGAGAGAGTGGGAGTGGATATGACCCCTGCCAAGGAGGCTGGACAAACTCTGGGGGCCGTTCAGGGTCCCCTCAGGAAACACCTCTCAGATAAAGCTTTTTCACTTTCTCTGAAAATCCCCCAATTCTATTCCCCTACTCGGGCTTTGACAGTCTGATAAAACTATGCTGTGCTAAGATGTTAAGGGTAGATTATGACTTAAAGTAGGTGCAAGATAACACAAAATTGCGCAGTGATGAGACAAATTAAGCAGAGGGCACACCGTGAGAGATAACTTCCCACCAAATGCCTTCAAAACATATCTAGCAATACATAGTTTTTAGCAGCAAGAAAGAAAAATATTGGGGTGTGTGTAGGGATGGGGAGTTATACAGGAAGCTATTTTTCTTCAGGTTGTGGCATTTGGGTTGTGGTTGATTGCTATGACACCAAGAGAAAGCTAGTTAGTTTGGATTGTCTCATTTTTCTGCTTTCCAAATGACGTAGATTGCTCAAGGTCTTCGCCCTCCCCACATCTGGACTCCAGGAATGAGTCATTGAAAGAGGCACCCCCAAACAGAAGTTTCTGTTCTCTGCAGTTGCTCTAATGGGTGCTCTCTACGTGGAGTGCCTGTCAGACAAATCGGTGAAGAAAACAGAAGTATCTAAAGCAATCATTCAAATTTTCAGAGGCTTAGGGTCTCAAAGAAATTGGGCCCAGCCAAAAGGACTTCTGGCATGTGCCAGGGAGAAGAACCTTGCCGCTAAGAATGTTCTCTCCAGCCTTCCATGTTTCCTTCCATGACAGGCATCCGAGGGGTAACAATTAGGTGTGGTGGGTGGGCATTTCTGTGGGCTGGCAGCCTATTTTAACTTCCAACTGTGGGAGTGAGCTTTAACTCTGTGCTAAAATTAGGGGAATCCAGCAACTCCTGTGGTTATTTCAATCAGTTCCCACTTATTGAGTAGCAGCGGCACAGTTAAGTAATAACACGGTAACCTTGCCAAGGCATAAATGAAATGCTGAGTGTTGCCCAGTTGGATCTGAAACCGCTTTAGTGATCTAAGTGGAGAGCCAAACCGACAAAAGGGCTGCTGGCCCCTCTGGGGGTGGAGGGGCTGGGGACACAGAATAGAATCCCTGGAGAGGCTCCTCTGATGCCCGGGGAGGTGTAAGGGAGCAGGCATTGATTGCCTGGCAATCTACATTTCACTGAAGAAATGCCAAGAGCCCCAGTGGTCAGGAAGGCTTGGTTTGGTCTCCCCTCTCAGAGAGGGCATCCTGGCTCTGCCAGAGGATGCTGCCATCAGAGCCAGGGCACCCGACGAGATCTTGGCCCCTGGTGCTTGAGTGCACACCGTGGTAATGAATGTAATAATGATCTCGATAAGCAGCATCTATGCCACAGTGTGGAGAACGTTGTTCCAGCTGGCCCTACTTTGAGAGGATGGTTTTCTCTAGCTGAGACAGATAGAGGCCTGGATGCCAGTTCCCAGGTCAGACAGGCAGCCGAGGTCAAGAGAAGATGAAAAGGAGGAGGAGGGCAGAAGCAGAAGACTTGAAGAAAGGCTCCATGCAGGATGCTTGGAGCAAGCCCCGCGTCATCCCCACTGGGTTAGGGTTGGAGTTGGGAGAGACCTACGGTGGCAAAGGTCATTGATAACAGATTGATCACTCGAGGTTTTGGATTATGCAATTCACCTTCCCCACTCTTCCAACTGTGTTGGCCGTTTTCCTCTGAATGGTTAAGCTGACCGGAGTTCAAGCCCAGCCCACACTCCAGGGGCAGGGTTCACACAAGGGCAGGAATGCCAGGAGGCAGGGTCATTGGCGGCCATCTCACAAGTCTGCCTGCCACATTCATCATGCTCCTTTAGCCTATCTGAGAAGGCTGGAGAGACAGAATGAACAGCAGACAAGAAAGAAAAAGGAAATCCACCTATTGCACCACATGTCTGACAGTGGCTGTCAAACCTGGCTGCACTCAGAATTACCTAGGAGCTTTGAAAATATAGTGATACCTGGACCCCACCTTAGATATTCTAATTTAATTGGCCTCAGGTGGGTCCTGGGCGTTAGTATTTCTAAATCTCCCCGTGCAATTCCAGTGAGCAGCGAGCTTGGCAAACACTGACTTAGTCTTTCTAGCAAAGGTTAGGTAAGGAAGGAGATTGCAGCTTTGTCTGAAAGAAAGCATGGGCGTAATCTCTGAGGGCTTTCCAGGTGGAAAGGCGAGCTAAAGGTCACAGACGGATGCCTCTCCTCCCCTAGCTGTGGATTGACTCACCTCCATAACGTCCCCGACAAGGAGAGGTGCCTTGACCTCTGGAGCCCCCTCCCGCCCCCACACACACGCGAGGCCAGGCTGCTCACAGAGGGACCCGGCTGACTGCTCAAAGGTTACCTTATGTTGAACTGATTTCAATGATCTCTTCTATTCTTATTCCTACCCTTTGAGTTTTAGTAGAAAGGCACAAAGAAAATTCCACATAAAGTTGTTTAAAAAAAAAAATCTAAGCACCAGCTGTGTTCCTGGATTGAAGGTTTGGTTCTGTCACACCTTCAAACAACGAGGATGCCTACTGAAGCCAGAGGGACGGTCCCAGCACCCGGGAAGCTCATCTCCTTTCTCCGCCCCCAGAAACCCGCCTGCCCTGCGTCCTCCCCTCTCCACCACGGCCTCTTTCCTCTCCTAACAGCGCTTAATGTGCCACTTTGACTTTTGTTTTAACAATCACCTCCATCTTAGAATTGGGGCTCTACAAAAAAAGTAGCTTTTGTATCATTAATTAATTAATGTTTTCATTCAACAAATATTTATTAGAAGCCTGTTCTGTTCCAGGCAGTGCCAGGTTCCAGAGAATTTAATGGTGGAGCAAAGACAGCCACAGTTCCCTCCTCACGGGAGCCTTAAGTAAATAATCATACAAACACATGTCAAGTCACAGCTGTGCCCCGCGGTGGGCAGGAGAGGCAGCTGGTGATTTGAGGGCATGTCATGGGGCTGACTCTGCCTGGTGCCAGCGAAGCCTTCCCTTGGAGAGCTGGGGCTTGGGCTGAGATGGGAGGGGAGGGGAAGGGGTAACTACGGGGAGGGGAGGCCAGAGCGTGGTCCAGGCAGGGAGAGGCTCTGGGCTGGGAGGGAACTCGCATGTAGGAGAAGTTGCGAGAAGAGTTGTTTGGCTGAGGCCCACTGCAAGGGAGAGTGGGCTGAGGAAGGGGTAGAGGCCATGGTAAAGCACATTAAAACCCCAAGACCAATAGAAAACCAAAGAAATGTTTACCAGGCAGAGGGACATTTAGAGATGTTAGAAATAGCCTTCAGGCCACACTGTGCCCTGGGTGCGGTCAGGCCTTGGATGCCACTCATCGCTCTTGCCGACCATGGAGAGGGGCCCCTGCTGTCCCTTCTCTGCCACCTTCCTCTGGTCCTTGCAGCTGCTCTGGTCCCCAACAAGAGCCAGGTGATACGCAACTCTGACATCTGTGTTTTGAACACTGCTCTCATAATGAAGTTTCCTGGTTTGGGGAAGCATTGTTCAGAAAAAACTTGCAAGCAGCTAGATTTTCTTCCGTTAAAATTGTGCATGTAAACAAGATTTCTGTAAAGATCATTTAACACGTGCTTCACACAGATGTCCTTTGCATTCGAGAAGGGTGTTCAGGTCCCGGTATGCCCACTTTGTAATATCCCCCCCGTCCCTGTAAAAAAAGGAATGATATCAGATGTGGTGGTTGGCGATCACACTGATAGAGACTATAAATATCATCCTGGGAAGAATAAAAAGAAGATTTTTACATACCGGTGCTGAAAAGAGAGGTGAAAGGAAAAAGAGATGCTGCGGGTGGCCTGTGACCAGTGCTGTGGCAATTTCTGTACCCAGCATAGACACCCTCTGGACCACAGCTGCAGACATGGTGAGAAGGGACTCTCAGCTGTGACTGAGCTGGCTTAGAACACACGGTAACATAAGTAGAACCAGCATAACCTCCAAGGTGGGGAATGGAACAGCCGTGAGCGGTGCTCCATACTGAGTTGTGGATCTTAAATCTTTGCTGTTAGAGTTGGGGTGAAATAGAATAAAATTGGATCCTAAACTTAAAAAAAAAAAGAAGAAAGAAATTGCCTTCAAATAAGGTACCCCCCCCCCCACTGGCAATTCATATCATTGCTCTGCATTTGGGTTTTAAAACATGGAAAGCTCCTCTTAAAAACTGGAATGTTCTTTTTAAATATCCAAAGGCTTCTAACATTTACTCATTCTACAACTATTCTTGGGCACCCACTAGGCGCTGGGCACTGCCTCTGGGTCAGGGCTCCTGTGGAGCGTACACGCAGGTTAGGGAGACGGACACGGAACGACAGCCACGTCGCCGGGGTCCCCGAGAGCTCTGGACGCTCCTGGTGCCCCCCGCACCAAGCCATCCTCACACAGTCGTGGGTACGCGTGAAGCTGTGACTCACAAGGGGAGACGGTAGTGAACGGTCTCTGCTCTCACCAGGCTGACGGCCTAGAAAAGAAAGACAGGTAACACCTACCATAAACGTATCTACGCAAACCAGGGGGTTACAAACCCTACGAAGATAAAAGAGGGAAGAGGGACGCGGAACGATGAAGGGCTCGAAATGGTCAGGGAAGGGTTCTGACTGCGTGACCGTGGCACAGAGAGGACGCGAGGATGCCCAACGGAGGAACAGCATTCCCGGGAGACGGAAGAGCAAGTCAGGTGGAAGCCGTCCGAGTGGCTGAAGGGCAGCGAGCGGCGAGGGAGACTGTCCCTTGGGAGCGGAGGGCTACGGTAGTGTCAGCGACGTGGGCAGGAACCAGGCCACGACCACGGAGCGCCCTGCGGGTCACGGTGAGGAGCTTGGATTCCGCGCAGCCGGGGGAAGCCCGCATCCGCAATAAAGCCGTGCACAGGGTGGCTAAGTGCTGAGGGAAAATAAATCAGCCTAAGGGGCTGGAGAGAGGCTGGAAGGCTCTTTAAAACAAACAGGCAGAGAAGCTCTCTCAGAGGAAGTGACTTTAGGCCTGAGTCTTGAACTATCTGAAGCAGTAACCACGCAGATTTCTGGGCAAGGCCGGTTCCGGGCAAGAAAATAGCGCTAGAGTGGGAGGAGGCAGGACACGTCCTGGAAAGAGCAGGATGCTCAGAGTGGCCAGAGCGCAGCAGGGAGGAAGGAGTGGGAGGACGCCAGCCCCAAAGCGGGCAGGGCCAGGCCCAGGCCCCGGGAGGCCATGTGCAGGGCTCGGCTTTCGTTCTAAACGCACTGGGAGGACTTGGGAGGACCGTGCATGGAGAAATGACGTGATTTCTGTTCTGCTGGAACTGCCCTGACTGCAGTGTGGAGAGCAAACAATAGCAGGGAAGAAATGGAAGCAGAGAGACCAGATAGGAGGCTGGTGGAGTAGCTGGGCCAAAGACAGCGATGGCCCCGATGGCAGTGGCAACAGTGATGAGGTTGGGGACCTTGTTTGAAAGCAGAACTGGCAGCACTCACTGGTAAATTGGATAGAAGGGTGGGAAAAATGGAGAAATCAAGGCCGGCTTCTGTTTCTGGTGTTGTAGCTTGCTTGTTTGTTGAGGGAACTGGCTGAAAACCCAGTGGGTGGTGATGGTTCCTCTTGACTAAGAAGAGCGTGGAGCAAAGCCACAGCCCCAGGCAGGGCCAGGGTGAGGAGCCACAGCCTGGGGGTGGCGAGGCTGGAAGGGAAACAGGATGGCGCCGTGTGGCCGACCCAGAGCAGGGAGAGGAAGGGAAGGCCTGGCCCTAAAGAGCATGGCGCTTGGAGGACCCTGAGGGAAGACGTCACAGGTATGCTCCCTAGATTATTATTTTTTTTATCATGGTACAGTAAAACTGACTTTGTGTCTGTGTGTGTGTATAGGTCTATGAATAGATAGACCTCATATAGATACATAAAACCACTACCACAATCAGGATACAGAACAAGTCCATTGCACAAAAAAATTCCCTCGGGGTTTTCCTTTGATCTGTTCTCTATTACTAAATTTTTACCTTTTTGGGACTGCCATAAAAATTGAATCATATAGGATATAATCTTTTGAGACTAGATTCTTTCACTCAGAATGCCTTTTTTTTTTTTTTCTTTTTTTTAACAGGATATTTATTGCTCTGTTGCCCAGGCTGGAGTGCAGTGGTGTGATCATGGCTCACTGCAGCCTTGAACTCCTGGGCTCAAGCGGTCCTTCCACCTCAGCCTCCTGAGTAGCTGGGACCATGGGCACATACCCCACCCAGCTAATTTTTCTATTTTTTGTAGAGACAGAGTCTTGCTAAGTTGCACAGGCTGGTTTCGAACTCCTGGCCTCATGTGATCCTCCCACTTCGGCCACCCAGAGTGCTGGGATTGTAGGCATGAGCCACTGCACCTGGCCCAGAATTCTTTCAAATGCCTCTGAGATTCATCCAAGTTGTTGCTTTTTATTGCTGACTAAATATTCCCATGTATGGATGCATCACAGTTTGTTTATCCACTCACCCATTGAAGATACATTTGGGTTATTTCCAGGTTTGGGCAATTATGAAGAAAGCTGCTAAAAATGTTCACGTATAGGCTTTTATAAGAATGTAAGTTTTCATTTCTCTAGGGTAAACACCCAGGAGTGGGACTGCTGGGTCATATGGTAAGTGTATGTTTAGCCTTATAAGAAACTGCCAAACTGTTTTCCAAGGTGGTTGCTCCATGTGGCATTCCCACCTGCAGCGTATGACAGTTTCATTCGCTTGGCATCTTCGCTGGCACTTTGTATTCTCAGCGTTTTTCTTTGACTTCAGCCGTTCTATTAGATGTGTGTAGTATCCAATTGTGTCTGTAACTTGCATTTCCCTTATGACCAATGGTGTTCAGCATCTGTTTATGTGCTTAACTGCCATGCTTATGTCCTCTTTGGTGATGTGTTCAAAACTTTTGCTCAGTTTTTAATGGGTTATTTATTTCCTCTTTGTCGAGTTTTGAAAGATCTTTATATATTCTGAATACAAGTCCTTGGTCAGATAGGTAATTTGAAGATATATTTTCCCAGAGTGTATATTGACTTTTCATCCTCCTAGTAGTGTCTTTCATAGAGCAAAAGTTTTTAATTTTGACAAATCCATTTATCAAATTCTTTTAATGCATCTTGCCTTTTGGTGCCATGTCTAAAAACTCTTTGCATAACAACAGATTATAAGTATTTTTTCCTAGGTTTTCTTCTAAAAGTTTTATAGTTTTATTTATCATATTTAAATCTATGATCCATTTTGAGTTAATTTTTGTATAAGGTATGAGGTTTAGGTCAGGGTTCATTTTTTTGCATATAGATTTTCAATTGTTTTAATACCTTTGTTGACAAGATTATCTTTTCTCTATCGAACTGTTTTGTACCTTTGTCAAAAATGAATTGGCCATATGTTTTGGGGTCTATTTCTAGACTCTGTTCTGTTCAATCTATGTGCCTGTCCCATTCTCAATACCATACTGTCTTGATTACTAGCTTTATAATATGTCTTATTATTGGGTAGCATGATTCCTCCAACCTCATTCTGTTTCAAAATATTATTCTGATTGCTTTGCTTTTCCACAGAAGTTTTTATGTCTTTACTTTTTATTTCTTTTAATGTTTATAACAGATTTATTAGTTTTTATGTGATAAGAACACATGAGACCTACCATGTTGTTTCTAAGTGCATAATACAGTATTATTAACTATAGGCACAATATTGTACAGTAGATCCCTAGAACTTACTCGTCTTGCATGACTGAAACTTTATACTCATTGACAAGCAACCCCCATTTCCCTCTGCCTCAAGCCCATGACAACCACCATCCTACTCTCTATCTGTATGAGTTTGACTATTTTAGATATATCATATAAATGGAATCATACAGGATTTGTCCTTCTGTGACTGGTTTCTTTCACTTGGGATAATGTCCTCCAGGTTCATCCATGTTGTCACATATGATGGGATTTTCTTCTTTTTTAAGGCTGAATAGTATTTCATTGTCTACAAATACCACATTTTCTTTATTCATTCACCCATTGATGGACACTTAGACTGATTCCATATCTTGGCTATTGTGAATAATGCTGCACTAAACATAAGAGTGTAGATATCCCTGTATGTGTTCTTTGGAGAAATGTGGATTTAAGACCTTTGCCCATTTTTTTAAATTGGGTTATTTTTGTTTTTGTTTTGTTTTGTTTTTGCTATTCAGTTGCAGGAGTTCTTTATATATTTTAGATATTAACCTCTTATCAGATATGTGGTTTACAAATATTTTCTCCCATTTTGTTGATTGTTTCCCTTGTTGTGCAGAATCTTTTTAGTTGGATGTGTTACCACTTGTCTATTTTTGCTTTTGTCATGTTTTTGATGTCATATCCAAAAATCATTACCAAGACCAATGTCATGAACTTTTTCCCCTATATTTGCTTCTAGGAGTTTTATAGTTTCAGGTCTTATGTTTAGGTATTTAACTCATTTTGTGTTGATTTTTATGTATGCTGTAAGATAAGGGTACAATTTCATCCTTTTGCATGTATATATATAGTTTTTTTCAATACATTAAAAGGACCATACACCATGGCCAAGTCAAATTTATCCCTGGGATGCAAGGATGGTTCAACATATGCAAATCAATTAATGTGATATGCCACATTAACAGAATGCAGGATAAAAAAATCACATGATCATCTCAATAGATGCAGAAAAAGTACTTGACAAAATTAAGTATCATTTAATCATTAAAAACCCTCAACAAACTAGGTATAGAAGGAGTTTACCTCAACATAACAAAGGCCATATACAAAAAGCCCACAGCTAACATCATACTCAATGGTGAAAAGCTGAAACTGAAAGCTTTTCCTCTAAGATTAGGCAAAGATGCCCACTCTCGATATAGTACCGGAAATCCTAGGCAAAGCTTAGGCAAGAAAAAGAAATGAAAGGCATCCAAATCAGAAAGAAAGAAGTAAAATTATCTCTGTTTGCAGACAACATGTTCTTATATGTAGAAAACCATAAAGACTCCACAAAAAAATTGTTAGGACTAATAAATAAATTCTATAAAGTTGCAGATACAAAATCAACATATAAAAATCAGTTGCATTTCTAGACACTAGTAATGAACTATCCAAAAAGGAAATTAAAAAACAATTCCATTTACAATAACATAAAAAAGAATAAAATACTTAGGAATACTCTTAACCAAGGAGGTGAAAGACTTGTACACCAAAAACTATAAAGCAATGATGAAAGAAATTAAAGATGCAAATAAATAGAAAAACACCCCATGTTCATAAACTGGAAGACTTAATATTGTTAAAATGTCCATACTACCCAAAGTGGCCTACAGAATCAGTGTGATCCCCATCAAAATCCCAAATGGCATTTTTTATAGAAATAGAAAAAACAATTTTAAAATTCATATGAACCCACAGAAGATCCAAAATAGCCAAATCGATCTCAGGAAAGAAGTACAAAGCTGGAGACTTCACACTTCCTGATTTAAAAATATATTACAAAGCTATAGTAATTAATTAAAACAGTGCAGTACTGGCATAAAAACAGACATAGAGATCAATGGAACAGAAGAAAGAGCCGAAAATAGACCCATGAACATACGGTCTACGGATCTTCAACAAGAATCAGTAGTGGCAAGAATACACAACAGAGAAAGAATAACCCCCATATAAATTTTAGAATCAGCAGGTTTATATCTACAAAATTCCAGCTGGGATTTTGATTGGAATTATGTTAAATATGTAAGTCAAGTTGAGATTGATTGACCTCTTTATAAACTTGAGTTTTTCAGTCCATGAACAGGATATGTCCCTGCATTTATTTAGATCTTTGTTGATTTCTTTTATCATCATTTTGTAGTTTTTAGTAAATAGATCCTGTGCACATTTTGTTATATTCATAGCTAAATGTCTCATTTTTCAAAGTTACTATAAATTATTTTTACAATTATTTTCTAATTGTATATTAAATTGTAATATTATGTGTAATAATTATTATTTAATTGTAATACACTTTGTATCCTGCAGTCTTGTTAAACTCAACTGTTGGTTCCAGGAGGTTTTTTGTAAATTCCTTGGAATTGTCTTCATAGACATATATGTCATGTATGAACAGGCATTTTTATTTCTTCCTTTCCAATCTATTATACATGACTTATCTCTTTTTCTTGCCTTTTTATGCTTGGTTGAACTCCCAGCACAATGTTGAGTAGGAGTGGTGAGAGTGGAGATTATAGTCTTGTTCCCTATCTTAAAAGCAAACTATACAATCTTTTACCATTAAGTATGATGTTAGATATAAGATTTTTTTTATAGGTGCTATTTATTATTTTGAAGAATTCCTCTTCAATTTCTAATTTGCTAAGAGTTTTTATTGTGAACAGATGTTGAATTTTGTCACATGCTTTTTCTGCAGCAAATGAAATAATTTTGTGATTTAGGTTTTTTAGACTGTTGACACTTAGTCATGGTATGATAATTCTCTCTATATATTGCTCGATTTGACTCAATAATACTTTGTTGAAGAATTTTTTGTTTTCATGTTAATGAGGGATATTTATAGCTTTCTTTTTTGTGTTATCTTTGTATTTATATTATCTTTGTATATGTTTGTACTATCTTTTTTGTATGCATCTTTGTAAGATGCAGATGCAAGTAAAGTAGTGTTTAGAGGAAAATTTATAGCATTAAATGCCTACTTAACACATTTAATAACGCTAGAAAAGAAGAAAAAGTTCAAATTAACAATGGAGGCTTTCATCTTAAGAAACTACAAAAAGAAGAGAAAAATAAACCCAAAGCAAGCAGAATTTTTATAAAAAAAATTCATTAAGAACAAGAAGAAAAATCAATGAAACAAAACAGGATCTGTTTGATATCAAGTTAGTGCTGGACTCATGAGTTGGGAATGTTTCATCCTCTTACATTTTCTGGGACAAAATGCATAGAGTTGGTCTAATTTCTCTTTAAAAGCTGGGAGAATGAACCAGTAAAATCATCTGAATCCTGGAGATTTTTTTCAGTAGAATTTTTTTATTTTTAATTTTTATTATTATAGGTACATGTGATGTTTTGATACAAGTGTACAATGTGTATTTTTCTGCAGAATTTTAGCTATAAATCCAATCTTTTAAATAGTTATAGAACTATTTAGGTTATCTATTTCATCTTGAGAGTTTTGGTAGTTTGGACTTTTCAAGGAATCAGTACAGTTCTTCTCAGTTTGAATTTATGTGCATAGAGTTGCTTGTAGTATTCCCTGATGCTTCTTTTTTTTATTGTCTGTGAAACCTATAGCAGTATTTTCTCTTTCATTCTTGATACCAGTAATAGTGTTCTCTCCTCTCTCTCTCTCTCTCTCTTTCTCTCCCTCTCCACTCCCCTTACCAGAGGCCCATCAGTTTTAATGATCTTTGCAAAGAACCAACTTTTGGGTTCTTTTTTTCCCTCTATTATTTTTCTGTTTTTGATTTCATTGATTCTGCTCTTCATGCCTTCCTTTTTTCCTATTGCTGCCACTAAGAGATTGCCTGGGGACTGGCATGTGAGGGAACAGAGAAAATAAAAAAGAAATAATGGGTTTTTGCACTATTCCTGAGAGTTAGGAGTTTCCTTTCCCACCCCTTGAACCAGCTTCTCCTGGAGCTTTCTCTGCTCCCTGGTGCCCACTTCTGGCTTCCAGACCACAGTGTGTTCAGGATGGGAGATCTCAGAGAGAGTAGAGGTAAACTCACCATCATTTCAGTGGTACTCCAAATTCTGGTCTTTTTCCTCAATTTGCTTGCAACTATTTACGTTTTGGAGTCCCCATATATTCATCCAGTTTTATAGTTGCAGTCAATCAGAGTAACCAGGTGGAGTTTCTTTCATCTGACCCAGAACTGAAACTTTCCCCCACATTCTTTGAGCCAATTCAGAGTATAGGACCTGATATACACGGCCACCTTATCTCCCACCACCACTGCCGCTCCGTCTCCATGGGCTCATCCTCCACCTGCGCTACCTCTACCACCACCCCATCTCCATGAGTCCCACAGGGGTCCTCTGCAGTGGCATTAAGACAACTTTGAAGATCGGCACATCCAGCACTAGACAGATCCCAGACAGCTAAGAAGTCCCCTCTCCACACCCCGCTCCCCGCCTTCAGAGATCAATTTCTGCTACATGAGAATGAGTAGTTTGTTCCAAAGGGGATACTTGGAGAATTCAGTCTTGGAGCATTGTGTTCAAATGTGGTCCTGAAGGCCTTTGGTTGGTTTCATAAAATTATCTTCCAGACCAGACTGATAGTTCATGAGATGACAAGATTTTTCCTAAAGGAAAAGCAAGAATCCTTCAGGCTCATGAAGATTCCCGGCAGTCTTTTCTGATGCTAGGTGAATTGGTTCCAAGTTTCCAGTGCTCTGCTAAGAATGCAGGGTCAACCAGAGCTGGGCATCCACATGATCCTCATAAAGTGGAGTGCCAACTCTCCTGGTGCAGTTAGAGAGGAAAGACCCAGTTCCAATGCCTTGCCGGCTTTATGGAGAGGGTGAATAGAGAGGAAGCCTGACACTAGATGTGAAACCCATCCTTCCCTACATGCCTGCCTGAACCAAAGAAGCCTTGTATTACTATACAAGAGCCTGTCTTTTTAGTATATTTTAAAATTAAAGTCAACATGGAAATGGGGTGGGTGGCTCAAATTGAATGGGCATTGTGCACCAAGCTAGTTATCTCCCTGTTTGTTACACAATAAAAGAGGATCAGATAAACACAGGCATAACCTCTGCCTCCATTGATAATGTAAATCATCCCTTGTATCATTTGTCTTTCCTCCGGGCTGGATACAAAAGGCACAGAAATGAACAATTCATGCCTAAACATAGGAGAGCTTGAAAGCTAGTGTATGTCAGATGTTTATTCTAGGTCATCATTAAGGGGTTGAGTGGATTTGCTTATAAACACAGCCTATTCTGTCAGTGGGGAGTGGGAGAGACAGTTTGTTTTGTTTTGTTTTGTTTTGTTTTTTTCCAGTGTGGAGACAGCTCTTTTAAAGACACATGGCAACTTTTCTGCCATGCACAGTAAGTTATATACATAATTCTTTTTACAGGATATGAAATGTTGTTCCCTGAGCAGTGCAAAGTATAATGTGCTATAGAAACAATGCTTTTTCTCTCCACTTTGTGCAAATGCCATTTTTCATTACCCACTGAGTGGAAGCCTACTAGAGATTGAGACGAGAGCAGGGATCCCCTCCCGCCCATGGTCAGGCACTTCCTGACACTCAGCAGAGACCTCTGTGAAAGCCTGAGGAGGCCTCCCCCAGCAGCTTCCCCCACCACGAAGTCTGAAGCACCAAGCCCTTGAAGGATGTCACGTCTTTTCATGTTATCCATTTCCACTGCCCTCATTCTCTGCCCAGGGTTTTGTGGGTGGTGGTTGCTGTTTTTCCCACCCAGTCCAACCAAAGGCAGCTGAAGAAAAAGTGCCAAGACAAACAGAACGAGTGCCTTGGGGACCCGGTAATGGGTACAGAGCGTGAGTGCGGTAATCATTCTTTTGATTTGTGCTCAGATATATTTTCTATTTTCTTTCGCACAGAATGCACATTTTCCCCCTGGATTGCAAATAATCTGAACCAGGGTAAAACCATTACAAAGTGGCCTTCAAACATCATGTCTGTATCGGAACTGAATGACTGATCAGACATTTAAATATGGAGACTGGGAATTCAGGTAAATTGCACTGATACGGTTTTTTTTTAAGACGTGCTCAGAGTTGTTTAAATAATCTTTGCTTTCTTAGGTATCTCTCTCTCTTTATTCACCTAATTTTTTAAAAAGAATTTTGCATTTTTCCCTTTTAGTTTTGTTCTCATTTCTATGATTTAGTTTTATCCAAAACACCTAAAATAAATTATTTTTGCACCATTTGCAACAAACAGAACACAGAGGGATGATGAGATGGAATTGTCAGCATCCCCAGGGTACCCAGGTGACCTCTGCCCTTTTTCTTAGGCCATAAGACTTGAGATAATCTACATCTTCTCACGTTGTCCTCAGCGTCTCCTGACCAGCCTCTTTGAAGTGGATCATAAGAAAAGAGAAAGTACACACAGAGTGACTGCTCCAGCGACTGCCCTCCATCCCCACCCGGGTGACAGGGGAAAGGCCCCGGCCGGGGAGAGAGAGATGAACGTGCTCACACTGCTCTGGGTGAGGCTCTTGTCAGGCGGGGCCCACAGCAGTCGGGCAAAGGAGCCCTACTGTCGGGCTGGCTCTAAGTCCCAGGTTAATGTCAAGTGCTGGTTTTTCTTTTAGTTACTCAAGGATCAAAGGGAAATTATTCAATAAAAAGGAACTTAAAGGGGACTTCTGTGCCCACATAAACTTTAATCAAAAACACTTGTTCAAATGCAGCTTCCTTGACCTGTCTCTCCTGTCCTTATTCCTGCACATTTGTGATTAAAATAAGGTTTTCTCCATCACAATTCAGCATTTCTTTTTCCTCTCAGCTGACCAGAATTTCACAAGGGTGGCAGGCCCGTTTGTTGCTAAGGAACTGAAGACTATGTCGCAATTCAGCATTCCGATGAAGAAGAGTAAATACTTCTCAACAGATCGGGTATTAAGCAGAAATAAGCTGTGTGTATGTATGCGTGTGTGTGCGCGTGTGGTGTTGCAACTGACAGCAGGGGAGGAAGAGAAAGCACAAGTGCATTCCTGTTTGAAATGTTGATTATTAGCCACCTCCTCTAGAAAAGCTACTCCTCATCTCCCTCAATTTGCCTCTTACTTGTAAGAATACCCTCATGCATTTGAACTTTTCACTCCAGCTTGTTTCGCTCCCCTCTCTTCAGATCCGTGTTTCTTCACACTGCCGTGTCACAGATTTATCACACTATGACCTCAGTCACATCCTCCTTTAAAAAGAGTCAGGCACAAACTTCACAAAGTCTCTAACATTCTAGGTGTTCAGCAAGGAGACTGGAACATAAAATTCCTCCCACTTGGAGCACACCCACATCAATGTTTCTCTAAAATCTATTTATCTTAGTCACGACCTATGAACATGAATAGAATGTGGTGAATGTTCCTTGTATCAGGGAAAAGTTAGAATTTATACAGTTGTAATTTCTAGGGAGGAGTGAGATAACTTCACTGTTTTTTTTTTTTTTTTTAGCAGAATTCTTTAAGAGGCAGAACATTTTAAATGTGTCCTTTCTTTTCCTTTTGCACCATTATAAAAGTCTCTGCATCTGAGTTTGGTTCTCCTGCTATCATGTGGCTGATTTTGTGATTGTTAGATTAAGCAAAATGGGAAAATCTGCCAGCAGATGATTTCACAAATGAATGGAAAACATACAATAATAGGTGAGTACTCATGATGAATAAAGAACAAATGCGTACAGGCAGAAAAGGAAACAGTGATCCTTGGAGAATTGAAGATAAGAGCTTAATTACTTACATAGAAAAATTCAGGAAGGTGTGATCTGAATTTGACTGAAGGGAAGTAAACTTCAGTGGTCAAATCCTTGGGTGCTGGGCCAACATTTTGCTTGAACCCTGTCTGTTTCTACTACAGTGCAGGGTGACTCCGAGTAATACATGTGTACTCTGCCTAATTGAGGAGGTTGGGCACTAACGAGGTTTCCGAACACTACAAAGAATGGTGTGTGTGAAAGAGAAACCAAAGGGTACTTGGAAATGAAAATGAAAAAAAAATGTCCTGAGAACATGGGAAAGTTCATTTTGGTGGGCTGGGAGAAGTCCAAGCAAAATAGGCTTTAGAAAGAGGTGAAGTGGTTAAAAGACATTCACTCATCTGAGCTAGAACAAAACTATAAATGTAGAATTTGACCCTGACCTGCCATAAATAATACAGGCATGCGTTGACAAGCAAACAAACTTACAGTATGTCACTTGACCCTGCCCATTATTTATACCACGTGGGAATTTCTTTCTGTGCTCCTTGGGGTTTTTCCCCAACCACCCCAAAAATTTAAAGTCTACACACAATCTAAGAATAAAATGTAGAAAGTACCTCAATCTAAATACCTAATTGAATCTAAATACCTAATTGAAAATGTGTAATTGAGCAGACAAACCTTTGAATAGTACCAATATAAATTTGGCTTAAAGTGATTAGGGCTCTTGTCTTACCCTCAAGACAAGAGCATTTGGAAGACTCAACATACAGCCTTTCTGTCCAGAGCTCTGCCAAGGTGCAGAGGGACCAAAAAGAAAAAAGCAAGAATGGGCTCTGCCTTTGGGGAGTTAGGACATGACAGTACACCAAAGAGGCACACAGGATTGCATAAGCAAAGCGTTCTAATGGTGGCTTTGGCCAAACATGCTACAAAAGAGATAAGTCATCAGAGAAGGCCACTCAGAAAGGGAGATTCTTGTCCTGATCACCAAAAGAAATAGAGATGGAGAAGAAGGAAGGTTTCCTTGGGCTAGAGAATGGTACAAAGGAAGGCAAGGAGGCTGGAATACCCCTGAGATGACTAGGAATATTCTGATTATCTGTTGGTGTGTAGCAAACTACCTCAAAACTTAGTTATTTAAAACAAATATTTTATTTTGCTCACAATTTTTGTGTCAGGAAGGGTTCTGATCTACATGGCATCAGCTGGGAATGGGGTCCATTTCCAAGATGGCTTGAAAGTTTGGTAGAACTCGTAAGTTTGGTGCTTAGAGTCTGCGGTCTGTTTGTCTCTCTCTCTCTCCATCCATCTCTCTCATCTTCCCCACCATGTCTTGGACCTCTCACAGCATGGCAGCCTCAGGATAGGAGGATTTCTTACAAGGCAGCTTAGGGTTCCAAGAGAGTGTCCTGAGGGGCACAGGCAGAAGTTGCACGGTTTCCTATGACCTAACCTGGGAAGACTCCAACACCATGTCTACGATGTACTAGAGTTCAGGCAGGTCATGAAGACCAGCCTGTATTCAAGAGAATGGCAATTAGACTCCATCTCTCAATGGGAAAAACAGCAAAAAATATGCTGCCAACTTTAATCAACCTCAGGGAACAATGAATACAGCAGAATGGTTTAAGGAAATGGTCAGTGCCAGAGAGCAGAGGTGACCATCAGAGGATGAGTGTGGGGGGCTTTGAAGGTGAAGTTGACAGACTCAGACACTTATAGAGCAGTACCCCTTTCTCCTGGCACATTCTCTCTCATGGAACTGCTCTCAGATGAGAGAGAGCACCACGATCTCCTAGAGAGAGTCCCAGGCATCGGACTAGGTAAATGAAGGACACTGAAATTGCCCATCTGAATCTCTCTAACAGGAGACTCTAGTCTAGGCATATTTGGTGCTGAAGAACAGAAACTCATCCGAGCCAGCTTAAGAAGAACAAGGACCTATTCAAAAGCACCACAGGCAAGCATAAGAGCGTCCAAGGACAAGGGTAGGGGAGCTGGGTCACAGGAAGTCTGACAAGTCTGACACTGCAAACCCCAGAGCCAGGGTTACTTTCGGTTCCTGGCAGGGGCTGAGGTCTCTCATCTCTTTGCCAGCTTTGGTCTCTTGCTGGTCTCCACAGATAAGCTTTCTCCACTGACTCATCAGAGCACACGTGGTCGAAAATGGCTGCCCCAGGCCTGCAAGGCCTTTGCTTCCAAGCACCCAACATTGTCTGATTACAGATTGGGTGTCTCTTAACTTGAATTCGTGAGAGGAAGTATCTAGTTGGATTAGACCGGTCTATGGACTGGTTCCTCTTGGGTGAAATGCCCACTTTTGCTACACTCAGCGATGGCTGCAAAGCAGGCTTGGATGTTTAAAGACAAGGAACACGAAAGCATCATCACCCGGCTCCCTTCCCACCATGAGTGAGAGCATATAGGTGGGGAGCAATTCGAGACAGAAGGCGTAGGATGGCTAAACGACAAGAAAGAAGGACCAGGTGGAAAACATGCCAGCCTGGGGCTGAGGACTGGGGTAATGACAGAACAGGCTGGTCCCCAAGCCACTCTTCATTCACATTCCACATCCCTTCCCTGATGGAGTCAGACCCATTCCCTGCTGGACTTGTCCTGGCAGCCTGGATGTTCAAAGCAGTAAAGCAATGGACAGAATGGACAGTGTCAAAGAAAGCCCTTTCTTGTCTGGCCCTCACAGAGAATGTTAATGCTCACAGTAGCATTCGGAGGTATTGGCCCTCTCTTTCTACGTCATTCTCCAGCATGTATATCTACATCCAAGTCATAAGGTAAAGATTGATGGCGTGAATGTAAGTGCTTGAATAATTTCAACGAAAATAGTTCATTTTTTAAAAAAGGAGTAAGAAAACAAATCCCTGTTGGAGAAAAGTATTAATTGCACTTCACACTGTCATAGAAAAATGTGAATCAGTATTTTCCTTTTTCCTAATTAGCAGACATAAATCAGGATAAGTTTTAAATTGATGAGAGCTCTTTCAAGGCCAGAGAAAGACATTGACCTTCTTGTGGTAAAGGTAAGCATAAAGTACATTAAAATCACCATTTTCGCAGTAATCAAGTTTACCTCTACAATAACTTTGGACTATGACACTCCTTCAAAAATGCTGTCTGCTCAAAATTCTCCAAACAGCAGCACTGAATGGAATTCTGCTGGGGTAGAAGAATCGTGGCCAGGCAGTCAAAATCAATTTGTTCCTGTGATTGACATCAGGGCCTGTGTGTCAGCCAAGCTCTCTCATACCATCTGTGCTCTGATTATGATCAATAGGTATTTGTGATATGCCCAGGAAATGTGCTGCTTGATTACTTGTACATGGAAGAGGAGACAAAAAAAAAGTCTCAACCTGGAGCCTCCTGATGTGGATGTAGAAGCTGGTTGATGAATTATTAGAATATAGAGTTTGCACTGATAAACTTTTGAACTTTCATTGAACTTGTAGATTAAGAATAGGCAGTTTTTCCAGGAGGAAAATTCACCAGACAACCAACAATTTTTCTTTCACATATTTAAGCGAGATGTTCGATCTGGTAAGGAAATAATAGTAATTTATGTCTTTGATAATTGAGAAGGATTATAGTTCTATACACAGAAAAAGCAACCATCACCCGGGCCCTGTGAGTCACAAAGCCATTAAAGAAGAAGCTTGCAGCTTAAAAGAAGATGAAACCTCCAGATTTGGAGGGCGATGTTCTCCAAGAGGGAGTTAAGACAGGGGAGAGAAATCCCCATGTACTTGAAAAATTATGGCCCCTCTCTGCCTTCCTTCCAAACAACCATTATGACACTTTTCAGATTCAGCCCGATAGCCCATGCTAAAAGAAAATCACACATGCACAGAACCATTTCTCTCCATGCTCATGGGTCCTTTGCATACACTACCATGTCCACACATTCACAAACTGACCTTCAGTGGGAGCAATGAAGCTGCTTTCTTCAATCTGCAGAGACCCATCATTCTCAGAACACCCTTGCCCTGTAATCTGTAGGAACAGCCTGGAGCAGATTAAAGGTTAAGAAGAAAGATTGTTGACCAGCGGGAAACCTGTGTTTGGTACATTCAACTAACTTCAAGAAATTATTTTACTGATGAAATAGCATCAACTGAGATCAGGTTCCTGAGAGATGGGAATTATTAATTTTGCTGCCATGACACTGAACAGCTTGTATTAAAAATACACACTGGCTTGTGGCTCTTTGGCCTGATTGGTACAATGCACTAGAGATTTCAGCTAAATGCTGACCATTCTGCAGTTCCCTTGCCCTTATTCATGATAAATCCTATCCCTTTCCTTCCAAGATCTCTTCACTACAATGCTTTTGCTTCCCTAGAATTCAGTGTGTGTCAATCCTACCTTTATTTTTAAGCATGCATCTGTCTAGATGCTCAAAATAAGAGGACACAATCTTATTGCAATTGGAATAGAGACTCATGCAAGTTTTCTCAAGTAATGAGGATTAGAAGATGTTATAGGAAGATATGACCTGGTAGAGGAAAGTCATCATAAACTTGGACAGGTCTAGGAATCCCTTATTCTCTCCATTTCTCTCTTCCTCTCATGGCAGCTCTACCACAGCTGCATGTTTGCTATGACTTGGCTCACTCAAAGTTTCTGTTTCCTCATAACCGTAGTTTGCACATGACCTCTCATGACCTTGACTCTATCTCCCAGTGTTGAGTTTTAGCAATCACTGCTAACTGCCTTATTTGAATTCTAAAATGTAAGGAGAGAATTTTGTGGTCCCCACTCACATTTCACATGTCCGCACCCTTGGTTACAGGCCAGCCACTATCTAGTGTTGACTACCCAACCATGGACCCATCCCCTGTGGGCAAAAGGACCAGGTCAAGGGGTGGAAATACAGCTGCCCCTTCATCAGGGACACTTTGATTCATAAAGGGCTTGGAGGCATCCTAAGGAGGGGCCTGCTTGGCGCTGGGATAATGGGGGAAGTTTCTGTGGAGGAGGTGACATTTGAGAAGACCACAAAAAGAATCCCATGTATGGGCATGCAAAGATAGAGAAAAAGTGGAAGTAACAGCACAGGCAAAAGCCAGAAATAGGAAGTAGGGGGTATATTTGTGAGTATTTTGGTCTGGCTAGAGCAGTACTTCCCAAACTTTCTGTGCATGTGGATCACTTGAGGATCTTGCTAAAACGCAGACTCCTACTCAGTGGGTCCGAGGCAGAGCTGAGACTGTGCATCTCTGACAAGTTCCCAGGAGAGGTTGATGTGCTAGTACACTCTTTGAGTAGCAGGGCTGGAACAAGGAGCGTGTCAAGGCCGTGAATGCCAGGCTAAGAAAGTGGTACTTACTCCACCTCGGTGAGTAATAAGGAGCCTTGAAGGATTTGGGAGAAGGATGATATAATCAGAGCAGTGGTAAAGGACAATTGGTTTGGCAATGCTTTGTGGGATAAATCAGAAGAGAACTGGAGGATCAGCTATTTAGCAACTGTAAAGGCCAGGAAAGAGGTAATAGGACTAAATCAGAACGATCACAGTGGAGGGGAAAAGAAGGGCTACATAAGATGAGATATATGGCCAGTTGAGCATGCCCTTCCCACTGTCCTCCCCAGTCTTGTCTTGGTTGACAAGAGAAGCAGCTTCCTCAGGCATCATCTGGTGGCATCTTTGTATGTCCTTTCGAGGGTATCTACTTTTCATTTCAAATCACATCTGAAGATACATCCTCTCTTTTACCTCTAACCCTTAATTTCATTCTCTCTGCCTAAATGCATTTTCTATTGTGTGCAACTTGCTGCATGATTTAACTATATTATAACCATGTAACTATGTTATTTAGCTATTACTTCATTGTGTACCAGTAACCAAATTCAGTAACTATATTTGTTCTGCTGAGGAGTTTTGTGGGAAGCGTATCTGAAGGGCACTAGGCAATGAAGTAAAGTCTATTACCGCCTTATCACCACCAGGAAAATGATCTGTTTGTTTGCAGTTCACTGAAGTACATAGCTAAAGAAATTGAAAGAGAGCTTGGGGAGCGTCTGAGTGAAGTCCAGATATGGAGATGGATGGATACTCTAAATACTATGCTGTGGTTTGAGATCCCCAAAAATGGCTATGACAAAATGCAGCAGAGAAGTTTCCAAATCACCTTATGGACAGGGAAAGACAGACCCTATATTGGAATTCAGAACCTCTGCTATTACTTACTTGGCTTATACAGTTCCTACTATACATTTAAAACCAAACAAAAGATAAGCTTGGTGTTAAATACAAATCCCAACTGAAATTTTCTTAAGGCTAAAGGCGTCATAATATGTTGAGATTGTGGATATAAATGAAGAAATCTGTGCTTGTCTATAGGATTGTTCGTGCCATTTTGAGGTGGAACTCTAAATGTTGAACTTTGGTTTTCTAAGGCCCCTGTGCATCACATAATGTATACACCAAGCAGGACTTTAAATCTATTCTGTTTCCTCCTACTAGGATGGGACTTTGCACACACCTGTATACTTATAGCTCAAAAGCCAACAGCTGTCACTGATAAAAATAACAACAAAACAATATCAATTTGTCCTGAAGAAAGAAGGAAAGAAAGAAGGAAGAAAGGAAGGAAGGAAGGAAGGAGAGAAAGAAAGAAAGAAAGAAAGGAAGGAAGAGAAAGAAATAGAGAGACTGCCCAGCCCTGGGGACTACAGCTGTTTTGATTGCACAAGAACATAATCAGAGTCAGGAACACAATGGAGGAAATATTCCCAAAGGAAATCAAGATTAAGATGCACACTTTGGCCTCTTCCTACAAGCACCAACCTCCCAGGCCCACAGGTCATTTTGTTTGACAACATCACATCGATTCACATTTCACAATGTGCTCTTAACTTCAGAATCTTAATGTGCTGGTTGGAATTAACTGTATCTTTGGAGAAGAGTCTGATCTTGATCATGTTCTTCTTTGGAGAGACTTCCTGGTTGGTTGGAGGCATTGGCAAGATGCCTTGTTATTCTGGTAAATGGGAGTGCAGGAAGAAATAAATTATACACACGCACACACACACACACAAAAATACATTATACATATATGTGTGTATAAAACTGAACATGTGGCATGTCCTTGCAGGACACTGGGAAACTGTGCTTTGAAGAGAATATGGATTTAGGAAGAGGGTTCCATCTTCAATAAGAAATGAGGAAGTGAGACTTCCTGCATTCAGTGAAGATAATAATAATGGGTCCAATCCCTGTCCCCATTATAGATGTAAAGTATAGTGCAGGCCACTAGGAAGCTGCAGGGAAGGAAGAGAAAAGGCTTCAGGAGAGTGGGCACAGGAAAGGAACCAAGATATCACCAAGCCCACATCCCATCCTTGGCTCCACTCCATGTTGGGACACAGGATTCTGGACACATTTCTGAGTGTCCCGATGGGACAAGGCGTTCAGACCTCCTGTAGGAGGCTGAGCCCCACCTGGCACTTCTACGCCAAGGTTGCATCCTCCCCTCCTCTGCAGTGTCACCCCTAGGCCAGTTACCATCAAACCTACTCCTCAGTCTCAACATCACCCACAAACGCCCTCTGCCCTCACAAGGGACGGGAGGGCTGAGATTTAGGGGCCCAAGTATAGATGCAAATTAGAGTATTTTTAGTGTTTTGAAAATGATAGTGAAAACTCCCTGAGGACAAAAGTTATATTTAATCTGCAAATACATCTTGAGAAGAATCTCTGAAAAAATTACTCTAAAATAATAATAATAATGATAAACACACATGCATTTTAGTGGGGTGGAAATTAGGGGCAGCATTTTGAAGAGCTGTGGGGGTTTAGGAGCAACTGTTACCCAATAGATGGTGCTGAGCTGGTGGAGACAATCATCCCTACACACCAGCAGAAGAGTCCATATGGAAGAGGCTCAGCAGAGAAGGTCCCCCGGCAGGGGGATGGGACAGCACCAGAATAGCTGAGCTGGACATGCTTCACTGCAGAGGCAGCTGTTTTCCCCAGAAGCCCATATGACCCAGAACCTGGCTGCCAAACAGGTCTCTAGAGGTCCTTATCCCTCTAGAGACCAAAAGGTCAAGTGTAGAGGTGCTGATGGGTAGATGTGGAAGATGCTATGGACCAGATTGCTCAACCTCCACCCCAAACTTCTCCAGGGAGCCATCCTATATTATAGACACTGGAAAATGAAAAACTATTAAGTAACTTTCTGTTCCTCCTTTCCAAGTAGGGTCCCAGATGGGATTGCATTCCGCCAATCAGTTGCACTTATAGGAGACCTCAGTTTGGAGCCCAGGTAAGTGGGCTGGGAGGCCCAGCATGAGGTCTTTACTTTGCTATCCTGGACCATGGAGGGGCAGTAGGGTCTGCTGGGGACAGCTGGGGATGCAGTTTTCCTCGGTCACATCAGAGATGGAGTCACTCTGGGAGCTGGAGTTGTTTCTGGAAGCTCCATCTAGAGCCTGCTCGTCCAACCCTCCCAAAATGTTTGTAGACCAATTAATACCTGATTATTAATGCCCCCGTGTTTCAACAAGCTGGAGTGATTTCTGTCTGAATCAGGACAGGCAGTGGCTGGCCTCTCATATCTGACACTCAAAATTGATCATTTTTTTTTAACACCCATCCTCTGTGAGACAAAATTATTTTCAGCGATAATCATGTAATAATCATTAATTATTATTACTCTCATGATTCAGTCATTAGCTTTAAAACAATAATTTAAACAGAATAAATTTCAATTTTCAAGCCATTATTCATATTCAGTCAAATATTTCATGTGTGAATTAAAATTTGCATTCACTAAATTTTAAACACAAATTAAAATTCCAAGTGGTCATGTAGAATGATGGAATTGAATTAACTCAGGTTTCGTGTCTTAGCCTTGCAATCACTGTGCTATCATCCTTTATCGACTGTTGAAACGCAGGCAAGGCATACCCCGTACCACGGAGGCTGGAGACACAAACTGTGCCTGAAGCCAGCTTGAACCTTCTCGAATTGTTCTTTCTCACTGAAAATTCTCCTAATTAACTTTCACATCAAATATGTTTATTAAAGAATAAGTAATTATATATGCTAATTTGACGCATATGCGTACATGTACACATACGTGTGTGCGTGCACACCTACACACACACACACACACACACACAGGTGTGAATTATATAATTAAAATTCAACAATTCAACCACAGCAATTATTTAGAACGTAGACCAACAAAAGATTTGGGGGGAGGATTATTTTATCACTGACATTGTTTAGAATTGCTGGCCTGGGGATAATAAAAAGCAGACTGACTTATAGTCAGTTTTATTATTGGTTTTAAATTCTCTGCAGACAATGCAGCCCGCACTGTGTGCACCCTGAGGATGCGCCGCTGTCCCGCCCCTGGGTGGTGGCCCAGTGTGGCAGGTGCAGCTGAGCCCAGGGCTGAGGGCTCCAGAGGTGCCCCTGGGCCTGAGGGAAGGAGGGAGGGAGCCAGAGACTGCAGCACCAGCTCCACCAGGGACCTCCTGCACACCGGAGGACTCCGACAGAGACTCTGGTGACTTCTCAGATCCTCAAATACTGCTGAGATGTAAAGTCCCCTCTCAGATTGCCTTTGGTGACGAGAAACCGAGAGCCCAAGACTGTTGAAACCCTGGTGCCTGGTTCTCAGTAGTGAAGTGACTCACCACCCCATGTGATGGAAACGTGTGCTTCAGCACAATTAAAAAGCATTTCATGTCTTGAGCCCTTGCGGGCACACACAAGTAGATAAATCCATAAGTGTTAACCCTACCAATGCCAAAATGCCACTTTAACCTAAACCCTGAAATTCCCTGCTTTGCCCAGCAGATGAGCCGCGCCCCGATGTCTGCAGGGGACAGAAGACAGCCAGAGCAAAGGCTCTCGCAGCGCACACAGTCTGGCAAGGCTGTGACCCCGGGCGCTGTCTCTAATGAGAAAGGCCTCTCGCTCTTCCCCTCCAGGTGGTGGCTGCCCTGAGAGACGTCTAAAGTTCTCTGAGGGCAGAGATCAAGCTTATGTCCGGTGTCCCCCAAGGTCCCCAGCGGTACAACTCTGATGAAAGGCTAATTTCCTCATTCTGGGGAGAGTTGAGCTTGTCTTTTCTCCTCTGGAGGAGGGGCCCTTAACCTGAAGGTGCAGACTCACAGAAGATGGCTAAAAACACAACCCGATTTTAATGTCAGCTCCCGAGACCCCATGGGCATCCAGTGGCGAATATCTCCCTAGACAAAAAGGAAAGCAGCTCCTCACCACCCCAGGAGGGAGGGTGCTGAGTGCTAGTGGACAGCATGCAGGTGGGCAGCACCCAATACCCAGGGACCCTCAGAAGGCTGTGAGCTTTCTCCTCCAGGCAACAGTGGGCCAGATGTCCATCAGCAGGTCCCAAAGAGTGGGCCACAGCAGTAAGGGCTGCTTGCCAGCCAGCCTTCTTGCCTGGCACTGCCCAGGACTGTCACTAGCACCCCTCCCACAGGACCAGTGGCTGCTCTCCTCCCCTACACGGAGCAGCCAGGCAGGAGGGGCAGGGAAGTCTAGCCACATGGCTCATGCCTAGGCGTCTGGGAACAGCCAACGTGCCTTTCAAATATAGCATTGGCATCAAAACTCAAATTGCTGTATTACGGTCAAATAGTGTCAGCCAGCCTTATATCTAAGGCCTGCAGGCCTTAATTACTCCAGGAACAGCCTGGTGGCCAGACAAAGAAAGGCTTGTTACAAAGGCCTCTTTGTTGAAAGGCCCTTTGTCCCAGCAAGGGGATTGCTCCGGGCACCCCTTTCCGGCCACCAGCCCCGCTCAGGGAAGTAATGCAAGCCCAGCTACTGCTCCGGTGTTTCAGGAGGCCTGTGCTCGAGTCCTGGCTGGCTCAGGTGTGCTGGCTGTGTGATCCGGAGTAAGTCACACATCCTTCCCAAGTCCAGTGTCCTTACCTGTGAAATCATGGATGTGAATTTCACCCTCTTTTCCCCAGGCCCCCAAGGCTGCTGGAGGCGCTGAGCACCCCTACTCCAGTGTAGCTGAGTGGTGTGTACACCCTACTCTGGCAGGCAGAATTCAGGGTGCCTTTAACTGTGCCCCACCCTCTGTTGTCCCACATATAGCAAACCCACATGTAAGAAGAGAAGGCCTACGTTTGTAGTGGCTATTTCTCCTCTTTCCTACCCAGGATCCAAGCAACCTCCCTGTCTGGGGCGAGGGGCAGAAGCCCACTTCCCCCAGGAAAGCCGAGAAGGACGGCTGTTGCCTCCCTGCACTCCCTAGTAAAAGCAGCAGGTGACCCAGGCTCAGCCAAGCCAAGCTCTCCCTGCACTCGGGAGCTCAAGGTCCTGAGACGGGAAAGGATGGAGAGTCCTCACTGGAGTGTCAGTGCAATGGAAAGCCAAGAGTCAAAGGCAGTAAGGCGGGACGTCAGCAGGGTCCTGGCGGGCTGCGCTGGGTGCGGGCCTGTGCTGTGCTTTTCCTTCGAGACCCTCCTTCCTGTGGCTTTTCTGAGCTTGCTTCTCCAGCCTTCTGTCAACTCTGTAAGCTACTGCATAGCCTTGCAATAAACTCCCTTTCTGCTTAAGTTAACCAGACTTGAGGTCTGTTGGCTGTAATCAAGAGTCCTGCCTGATACTGTGAAAGATATAGCCAGGGAAGAAATTACGCAAAATACAAAAAATTTTTAAATCTTCCTACACAAATGTATTTAGCACAGCATTATTTAAAACTGTGAAAACGGGAAACAGAGCACATACCGGACAGGGGTGAAATGGTTAAATAACCTCTGATCCTTTGAGAAAAGTAAGCAATCATCAGAATAATGGGTGTGAACAGAATGCAGGGACCAGGGAAGTGCAGAGATAGACTGAGGAGTGAAACCAGGATAAGAATTGCAGGCACTGGAGTCTTGACCCTTCCCTGCCCAGAACAGAAGCTCCCTCAGCTAGAATTTGTGTCTGCCTTGTTCAGAGTCCTGTCCCCCGCATCCGGCAAGAGTAGGTTCTCAACAGATACTTGTGGAATGAACGAATGCACTGTCTGTACAGGGGAAGTGTTGAGAGAGGCACCTTTAAATGCTATGAGTGCCCATTACGGGTTAGTCAGATTGCTTAAAGCTGTTGTTTTCTTTTCTCTGTTTTTAGCATTTTGCATCATGTGGTTTTATTCATTTTCCTGAGGAAAAAAGAAGTTTTTCTTCCCCCAAATCACTGGTAGGAGACCCAATTCTCCCTAATATTTCTGTCCCTTCTCCAGAGGCCTAAGTTGCAACCATGCGGGGCAATAAGGGCAAGGAACGTTTGCTTCCCCTGCCAAGTGGAAATGCTCCGCCGAAGCAACCCGTTCAGGAGCCTGGCTCTGCTGCCCGAGCAAACACTGCCTTCCTGTGGGCAGCCAGCGCCGAGTGACCTTCACAGCCCCTTGGCGGCAGCCTTGGAGCAGGAGAGTCCATCTGGGGCAATAAAGTGTGGTGCCCAGGCCAAGCCAAGGCCTTCCTGCCCTCCCCTGTGCCCCTCCGGTCATTATCTCTCCCACTTCCTCGCCCAGGCTTTGTCACCAGGCCACGTACACCGCAGGATCTAAACAATGGCAGATTCAATAGCCAGCAGGAGTTCAAAGGGGTCGACTGCCCCATCAGATTGGCATTCAGCTGAGGCTGCCACCAGCTTAGCAAGTGGGATCCTGTCCCGCCTCAGAGTGACTAAGCAGGGAAGCGGAGGAGTCAGCACTCTGCAGAAGTCTGGAGGTCGGCTGCAGGCTGGACCTGGACTCTTGCAGCAGGAAAGGAAAGAGGATATTACCAAGCCAGGTGAGCTGTGAGGAAAGGAAATCTGCTGCGGATCGCTGGGCAGGGCCAGCTGTGGACACCTGCCAAGCCCACTGTCTTGAAACCACCACTGGCTCGGACGCACTATGACAGTTCTCTCTCTCTCTCTCTCTCTCTCTCTCTCACGCACACACACATGCATACATTTTCATCATATATAAAATGAATAAAATCATGCAAAGGTAAACTGGACACAGAGAAGACACACACAGGAAAGCACACACCTGCAAAGGCTTTGGTCCACTAACTTCACGCCCTTTTCTCTCCCGCACTTGCCACTTCCTCTTCTGATAGCAAAACATGCTCCATCCTGGTTTGATTCAACCTAAGGCCACAAGCCCCAGGCTCCAGGGCACATCTTGCAGGCATTTTAATACCCTTTTTATAAATGGGTGCCCCAGTGTTTATCGGGTGGCCCACAGAGCAGTACTGGCTGGGAGGCAGCCCCACTCAAAGTTCTGGTTCCCAGTTCTGTGCGATCCTTCTTCCAAGTTACTGAGGTGCCTGCATCAGCCAGGGGACACCCCTTCACTAGAAATCTGTGTTCCAGCTCTGTGGGGCCCCTTCTCTGAGCATCTAGGTTCCAATAAGCCCAGCCTCTTGACTTTGTGTCTTCAGCCCTTGGTGGGGCAGCTGCTTTCTGCAGTTACCACCGCTGAGATATACCTCAGGGTTCCTTTTTTGCCTTTCAGTCTGCTAATACCAGCTTAGTTCATTCCCTTTATTGAATTCTTTCTGTTAAAATAACTATGGTGATCAACTCCTTGCTAAATAATGTTTACCTGATCAAAAGACTTTCTGGAGTAGTATTAACAATTTTGGTTTCCTTGGTTAGTTTTACTGTGTTCAATGTGAATAAAAATTCATTGAATTTTTTCCAATTATGCTTTCATTTTATAATCATTAAAAAAAAACTATGGTGTTTTTCTGATTGTACTTTTACTGATATAAGAGAAAAGATAGTAGGAAAAAGCATGTCAAGTTGAACCTGCTCGTGAAGACAAGTTTCTGGGTGATGGAGTGGTCCATCCTTATCACCTGGGGCACAGAGAGGAGCTTTTCATCTGTCATGTTCAAATGATACTCCTCAAGGAACAGTGTTCAAGACCTAATTGGAAGTTACCACCCACCAAGCTGTCCAAGTTATTGACCATTTCTTGCTTAGATTCTGAGGGGATTTAGATACAGATGAACAGTAGAGGAACATATGCCCTTTAAATAGCCAGAGATTCCAGAAGAAAAGAAAGAAATTCTGAAGAAAACAGGTCTAACTAAGGAAAAGAGGACCCATGTGGAGAAGAGAATGCTGTAGAACAGATATACAGAAGGAATTAAGCAACTTAACTCTTCATAAAGACCAAAGAGAGGCCACCATGCTCTAAGTCAAGAGGGGGAGGGCCACTAAAATCACAGGTGGTTGCAATAACTACACATACATTCGGCACTAAATTTCCAATCCCTGTCTCCTTACTTTGGGAGCAATTAGTCTCGGGTGAAAAATTGCACTTGCAGCTAATTGCACCTGCAATTACCTACTTCCGGGTGCAATTAGCCACTTGAACCTAATTCTGAGTGTGCAAGTGTTTAATTGCGTATGTGAGGAGGTGATTCCAGACACAGTTAGTTGTGCCCTCAGTCTTTGCACCTGCAACTAATTGTGACTAATAAAACAAGTCTTCATACAAGTCAGGTCGAAGGCACATATGGTGACCCTGTTTGGGGAACCAAGAATTGGATGGGTTGGGCTAATAGAGGTACAAGTTTACTAACGGGGAAAAAAGGGACAAATTATTACAAATTGTCATTCTTTGGATTTATGACTACATTATCTGCATCCCTTTCCTGCAGTCGTGCTCTTCCCGGACTATGGAATATAAAGTCAGCTGATTAAAGGCAGGCACCCTGCCTTGGCTGACGTAGATATTTGCGAAAATGACAGAGGAACTTCTGCTGACACTGAGGAACAGGTGCAGGTCAGAAACACATTCCAGCCAATTCTCTGATATTTGGGTTAACTCTGATGAGGTTGTTGAAAACACTTAGGCAACAGCTATTTATTGAACTCCTACCATGTACTAAGTCATATAGTGAATCCAGAGACTAATAGACATGGCTCTTGCCTTCAATTTCATGTCAGTCTCACAAATAATTATTGAGTATCTACTATCTGTTTGGCATGTCCAAGTGCTCATGAGCTTATTGGGAAAATCCATTTATTCTGTCTTTCTACAAACACCTATTTATCAAGCCCTCTTGGAACCCACATACAAGTAGGGAAGATAGGTGCTAAATAACTATTTAAATAATCAATGTTTTCATGGCAGGGCCTGTGAGAGTGCCTGACTAAGGCCTGCCTGGGCTGAGCATTTAGGTTAGGGTGCTCCAAAGAATTGATGCTTGAGCTGAGATTTAAAAACTGACTAGGGCTTACCTAGAAAAGGGGGCGGGGAGAGGGCTCCAGGCAGAGGGAATGAAAAGGCCAAGGCTCTGCAGCAGAAAGGAACTTTCCAGCATTGAGAACGGAAGGAAGGCAGTGTGGCTGGAGCAGAGGAAAGGGGAGAGGGGTGAAGCTTATACGAGGAATGGGAGGAAGGTCTTCAAAGTTCCCAAAGATGTGCCCTGTGACTGAACCGATGATGGTCCTCCTCCAGGACGAAGGGCATTGTGTGGCCTCTCAACAACAGCCAAGAGGGAATCTTTATGTGAGACATTTTGCGCTCTCCCTCTAATCTCACCGATACCACCTGGACTCTGCAAGAGCCAGGAAAGAGATGAGGTAGAGGTAGAGTCAACTTCAGATCAACCCCTCCTTCCCACCCGCACAACCCTGAGCTTCCGCCTAAGCCGGTAACTTTGATTGGGAGGTGAGATTAAAGTTTTACATTAAACAAGACCAGACCTTTACACTTGAAAAAAAAATCTCATTATCAAAACGGGGACTATTGAAATAGTTGGAAGTAATCCAGAAAGCTATGGGATCTGCATGAGATGTCTCTAAAGGGCGGGAAACAGGCCCTGCCTGAGCATATCTGAGGGCTGAGTGGGGGGCACACATGGCCTCCCTGTGGTGCCCTCCATTGAGGCAGTGGGTTCAGTGGCCAGTGATGCACAGGAATGGTGCACGTGACCCACACAGCTGAGGGCCGACAAGGCAGGGAAGTTCCATGAAGACAAGAAGGACCCATAATACTCGGATAGAGAAGGGACCAGGCATTGCAGGAGGAGAACGGGGATGAAGTCCATTCTCTATTGGACCGGAAGCCTCAAGAAGTCTGGCCATGGCTACAGTGGAAGTTCTGAGGTGCTAGAAGTAGGGCTGGGTGGAAGATGGGCTGAAGCCAGATGGAAGGAGCCTGGAATGCTGGGAAATAGGAGTTAGGAGTCTCTGGCATCAAACTCAGCGTTTCCTCCAGACTCCCAACAAGCAGAAAATGACTTGGTTTGAGCTTAAAGTGAGGGGTACATCCAGATGAACTCCCTTCCAGGGCTGAAATCGTGGCCTTGGCCCCGCCTTTCTCTTCTGTGTGTTGTCTAGTGGGAAGGTGAGAAATCTCCACGGTGAGGACTTTCCCTCCCCGACCAACTCTTTCCCCAGCACTTTGGGCCAAGGTGGTGCGTGCGCAGAGTATGTCTTTAAGGTTTGGAGGAGAGCAGCGGAATCCCCTTGGTTCCTCTTTTCTCTCTTGTGGCGGAGACTGGCTTGATGCTTGCCAATTCAGTCACTCCCTTCTCAACACACAGCAAGGCTACATTTCCCAACCTTCCTAACAGCTGGAGTCACATAACAGGATTTTAGTCCAACAGCCAGTATAGGCCTGGCCTCTAAAACGTCCAGTCCAATCTTCCACTCACTCTCCCCTCCCAATTCTTGGGTCTGGGAATAAAGGACTGTGAGATGGGGGAGACACACGATGGTGGGAACCTGCGTTCCTACTTGGAGGTGAGACAGTGCACACAACATGAGCAGCAAAGAAACAGGTGCTTGGTGAAGCCTTGAGATGGGAATGTATTCATCACTGCATGTCTACTCGACCCAAACGTGTCCATCCGATTCCAACTCCAGTGGTCCTGCGCTCTCACTTCCCTCCCTCCTACACTCTTCCCACAGCCCCCTGGGCCTCAGTCGTTTTCTTGCAGCAAAGCACTCCCAGCTGCAGGAGGTGGGGGAAGAAGACCCATGCTGGAAAGGCTCAGGCCTTTGTCCCCCGCAGCATGCTACGGCACACCTCTCGCCTTGGCTGTTCCCCCTCCTGGAATGCTCTTCCTCCAGGTGTTCACTGGTGGCTTCTCCTCAGCTGAAATGACCCCTTCTAAGAGAAAGTTGCTGCCACCACCCACCCACAACTCACCCACACAATACTCTCCTTTACTGCCTTCAGGGCTGTAAATTATTCATGCAATTACCTCATCTGTTTATTGTTTTTCTCCTTGTGGGATGTCCTCTCCACCAGAACAAGGACTAGGTTTTGTATGTTGCTGTTCTTTTAATGCCAGAACATGCCTGCTCCTACTCAATAAGTGTTGGCAGAGCACAGGGGCTCATGCCTGTAATCCTAGCAGTTTGGGAGGCCAAGGTGGGAGGATCACTTGAGTCTAGGAGTTCAAGACCAGCCTGAGCAAGAGCAGCACCCCGTCTCTACAAAAACTAGAAAAATTAGCTGGGCATGGTGGCATGTGACTGTAGTCCCAGCTACTCAGAAGGCTGAGGCAGGAGGATCACTTGAGCACAGGAGTTGAAAGTTGCAGTGAGCTACAATGACGCCACTGCACTCTAGCCTGGGTAACAAAGTGAGACCCTGTCTCCAATAAATAAATAACTGTTGAATGGAGGCCAAGGCAGGAGGATCACTTGAGGTCAGGAGTTTGAGACCAGCCTCAGTAAAAGCAAGATCCTTTCTCTACTAAAAGAAAGAAATTAGGCAGCCAACTAAAAAATAGAAAAAATTAGCTGAGCATGGTGGTGCACACCTATAGTCCCAGTTATCTGGGAGGCTGAGGCAGAAGGATTGCTTGAGCCCATGAGTTAGAGGTTGCTGTGAGCTGGACTGATGCCACGGCTCTCTAGCCCGAGCAACAGAGTGAGACTCTGTCTCTAAATCAATCAATCAATCAATCAATGTTTAATGAATAGATATATATTCCCACCTCCAGGTTATCTAGCCTCACTCCCTTTACAGATGAGGAAATCAACCCTTTTCACTGAAAAAGAGGAAACACAAAAGCAGCAAAGGCAACTCCACCACGGTAGCTGCTTCCGGAGTGCTGGACTTGGATGTGATTTATTCAAATGAAAACTCTTGGGGAATTGTTTCAGAGGGATCCATAAAACAAATGTCATTTTTACCTAGAGAATTCACCCAACCTTCTAACCAATTTCAAATATAGTTCTTTAATGCAGATTTGACAAATTTGAAAGCTCTTACACACAGCCATTTATCATCTAATGTGTGCCTGCCCTGCACCACAGTTTAAGTTATAGCTTTTTAATGGGGTAAAACATTTCTATAAAATCATCAAAATACCTTAAACCAAAACTGCCTATAAGAAATTGATGAGTTTCAAGCATTGATTCAACCCCTGAACACATCAACCTTGCCATTGGCACCATGGGCACTTCTAATAAAAGCAGCTAAGGAGGTATAATGAATATCTAATGAACCGTTTTGTATGTCTATGTTGCTTCTCGAATTGGAAATAAATCAATGAGCCTTACAAAATGCATATTTTAGTGATATGTTCATAAACAACACTCTTGTTTTTCTCTTGTGATTCGAGTGTCATTCTTCTTTATATCACAACTGAAGATTTAATAATTTATTTTAGGTACACAAAACCCAAAGCTTAAAGGGGAGAACAACCGAGTCCATATTTGATTTTTAAAGTGTCCTTGTGGGTAGAAGCTATGTGGGTCATAAAAGTAAACCAAAGTGCCCACAATCTAGTAGCAAACATAGGGTATGTGAATAGTAACTGGTAAACCAAGTCATAGAAACTTCCATGAAGATGATTTCAGGAGAAGGCCTAGATCGGGTGGCCCAGGGCTACCTGAGGATAAACAGACCGTGCTGACCCTGCGTTGCAGTCAGCCAGGGGCACATCGGACTGGAGCAGGCTCCTCCAGTGTGTTCACCTGGGGACCTCCTCCTGCCAAAGCGTTTGGCTGTGCTGTCCCACCCCTTCCCCAGCTGGACATGGGACACGAGGTAAGTTGCTTCTTCCCCTGTTGGCTCAAACCCTGTGACCCAAAACTCCCTCTCTATCTCAGCAACTTCCCTTCCAGAGGCCAAATATAACCATCCCTTTCCCGGCTCACAAAAAATTCCAGTCACTGCAGCGCACAGCGACAGACGGCCAAAGAGCATCTCACCAGCCCAGCCCACAGCCAAAAATAACGGCCACTTGGTTAGTACAGACTGGGGATTTTTTTTTTTTTTTTCCTGTTTGTTGAGATTTTGTTCTGAGTTGTTTTTTGTTTTGGTTTTGGATTTTGTTTTTGTCATTTGAAAGTAAACGAAGCAACTGAAGAAGTGGCTACATCCACTTCCCACGTTAGGTTCACAGGTTTAGGTCCAGTCCTGGTGGGTCACGGCCAGAGAAGCAGTCACTTCTTAAACCTGCCCAGCCGCCCACACGAAAGGAGGGTCTGGGAAGTGTGTCTCCTCCCCACTCTGTCCAGCAGTGCCTCGTGCACGGCCAAGGTCACGCTGGGATCCAACCACCCGGCTGCACTTCCTCTTCAGTCTGGCTGGAGCAGGGCTCTCCGGGCTGGGTGGGGACGTTTCCAGGCCAGCACCCATGATGCACCTGGGCCACAGACAGGCCTCGGCCCCGAGCTGTCGGTGCAGTGCCCTCTTCAAGCACTAAAACGACTTAAATTATTAATTTATTTCTTTAAAAATACACAGTGTTCAACCACAACCAAGCCCACTTTTGATCCACTCCATGACACATATGGCTCTTGTCAACCAGGTTTGTTGCAGGCAACAGACACATCTTGTTAGATCTTACCTAGCCGGTGACATTAAATTGAAGCGTGCTAAAGAGACGTGGGCTAGAAAGATGATTGCCTTCTCCGTGCCCTGTTTCCAAATGCAATGAATAATAAATAATTGTGCAAAACTAGAACCTTCAATTGTTGGAACATCTTTGTACTTTTGTTCCTCAAAGGCAGAAAGTTTTCTGGCATTATGTTTCTACCTGAGGAAAAAAATACCCCCTTAATTTCTATATGTGCAAGCATATCACACAGATATATCTCATTTCTTGTCATGTTGTATGCTGTCCCAGATCAATAAATAATTTATGTATTTAACACATTTATCAGCTCTCCCATATACAAGTGTGTGTGTACATATGTATATATAATCTCCTATGTGCTGGTTTCAAAGACGTCTTCTATGTTAACGGAAAGCAAGCAACCTCTTGAGTGTTTCTCCACCATGAAATTAACTTTGTATCTTATCCATCAAATGAGTGAAAAGTGATAACAGGTCCGTGTTCTTTACAGAAAACTAAGTGCTAGTCTACACCAGAGAAGGAGTAATACTAAGAATTTCACACGGCATGTTGGTCTGAAATTGTTCCCCTCCCTTATTTATTTTTTTTTCAAGGAAGGTCTTTATTACTCCAGGGCCACTTAAATTGTAGAGGGAATACAGCTCCTAAATTTCAACTTGTTCTATTTAAGTTGCTTTTCCTTTGCTTCCCCCTTGAAGTATTTATCATGCTTGTCATTAAGAACTGCTTCTGAGCACCTAGCGGTGCCAAGCCTGGTACCAGGTGCATGTGTTTGGCAGTCCTCGCCTCCATCGCTCTGCGTAGGCTCCAATTTGGATTCACCCGTGGTCATCACTCACACTCTAGTGGCAGCAGCATCCAGGGGTGCTACCAACATAATGACAAGCAGCAAACATGAACACTGGCAGCAGCTGCCGTGGGGCAGAGTCACGTGGCTGCACCTGACTCATGCTTGCCTTTCTGTGCCCACCGCCTCTCTCCACCCATCTTCCCCATCTGGAAGGCTTCTGTGCTACATCGATGCCATGAAAGAATCACCAGAATGATAGACTGTTAGAGGAAGGCGTCTGAAAAATAATCTAGTCCAACCTGCTCATTTTAAAGAAAAGGAAATGGAGGCCCTGAGGGGTTAAGTTCCTTGGCCAAGCTCAGGCAGGTGGTTGTTGGCAGATCAGAGACTGGAATTAAGCATTTGAATCCACTTCCAATGCTCTTCCCACGATGCCAGTGGCTTCCCAACATTTGTTAGTACAATCCACAGCATGAAGTCAGTTTTCCATCATGACTCACACACATGTACACATACATTGTAACGAACACACACGTTTCACAAAACAATACTTACTATGTGACACACTTTGATATTTTCTACTGTATATTCATGTTTAAATATTCTAGAGATGGCTTAACAGCAGGTATACTAAAATTGGAACAATACAGAGAGGATTAGCACAGCCCTTGCACAAGGATAACATGCAAATTTTTCCATATTTTTTGTACATTTACCAAATGTAACTTTTCTTTCCAGGGATAACATTTATAGGTATATAGTCCTATAGTTTGCATTTTTTTCCTAATTAGTTATATCTCCTGAATGTCTAGGAAGGTGGGGGTTGAATTAGATATAGCACAGGGTTCCTTCCAGGTCCAACCGGTCATGCTCCTGATCAAGAATGATCTTACTGTCCAATCTGTCCTCAGCTCTGAAAGGCAGAATGATCTAGCAGAGAGAATACTGGACTTGGAGTCAAGGCCCAGCATCTAGTCTTGGCTCCACCAAATACCAAATGTGTAACTTTGGGCAAGTTGTCTCTGGATTCTGTTGTCTCACCTGCAAGATCAAGCTGTTGCTAACTGACACAAGTTCTGAGAAGTAAATGAAATGATGTAAATTAAAGCAATAAAAAGCTCTATACACAAGACTTGTCCTGGAATAGCAATGATCTTAAATTCTCACATTTAAGAGAAATGTGGTATCTAAAGATGTTTCTGGATTCTCATCAAAACACCTGCATAATATATTATGAATAAATTTGGTAGAAAAAAGAAAAACTATACCCTGAAACTGGCTCATTTTTAAATGCTTTTGCAGGTGTTTGAAGAGGAGGGGTTGACCCTAAATCTTGAAGACGTTGAGCCTTGAAAAAGTAGAAGTCACCATGACCAAAGACGATGCCCTGCCCTTGAAAGAGAAAGGTGATGAGCCTCAAATGGAAAAATGTATTCAAGAAAGGTTGCTACTAGCGAGTTCAGAGGAAGAACTGAACATTTGGCAAAAATTTCAGATAGAACAGCCATTCTGAATGCTGGTGGGAGAAGTGAGGTCGAGTACATGAAAAGATGGAATTCCAGAGGCACTCAACGTTGTCCTAGGTGCTTTCAAAAGACGCATCTTCCTAGGAGGTGGCCGGGCTTGGTTGCAGTGTATTCCAGCTTTGGACTCCCTAAATCCAGTTAATAAAGATCAGGAGCTGATATAGAAATTATTTTTAAAAACATTCAAAATGTCTGCAATGACCTAGCCAAGAAGGAAAGTCAGGAGGATCCTTGACAGCTGGGAACATTAGGCAAAGCCAGAAGTCAGTTGGGAAGCCAAGCCCTGAGATTTCGTGGCCAGGGTGTGGAAAGGCATCTCTGGCGCGACTCAGGTAGGAAGGGTGGTGGCGGCGACCGCTGCAGCATAAAGCAGCGCCGTCGCCGTCAGGAAGCAGGGGCAGGGTGGACGGAGGTGACGTGCTCCAGTTCCCAACATAATGAGTCACCGCTATTCATGAACTGTTGCAGGAAGCTCAGAGTTGTGTTTCTCAGCAATAATCTCAGAGAAATTACTTGAAAAAATAGACTAAAGAAAAGGTTAAGGGTTTCAGTTACAGGTTACATTTGACAAAGTATACGATGGTTTATGGTCGTCATTGTCCATACCTACAAATAACTTATTTCGTGTTTTCGATTGAGAAGACACTTATACATTTCTTTAATAATAAAAAATATATATATATTTTAAAGCTATTTGTGCTGACAAAATCAATTCCACAATCCCTCTAAGCAGAGCGTTTGGAGATGGCACGCTGGGGGGGGGGGGGGCGCGGGGGGCGTGGGGGGCCGCGGGGGGCCGCGGGGGCCGCGGGGGGCGCGGGGGTCGCGGGGTCACGGGGGGCGCGGGGGCGGCCTGGCCCGCAGACCTCCACCGCAGGCGCCTACCGGTCCCTCTTCTCCCACGGGCTCCCGCCAGCCTGCTCTGATCTTGTCCTTCCACAACTACTCCCGCTGCATCCCTCCTTCCTGGGGCCTTTCCGATGCCTTCTAGACACCCCCCCCCCACATCAACTTTGGGGACACCCCCTCCATCAACTTTGGGGAGAAGAGAGGAACATTCCTTTCTCTCCCTGTTTCCGCTGGGGCGGGGCTCTCCCGGGGCACTGCCCATAGCACCCCATGTCTTTGCAGAGGGGGGCCTCATCCTCCCATTCTCCAGGGCCTGGAAAGGGACGATCTGTATCTTCTCTGCCCCTCGGGGAGACGTCATTCTTCTACCTTCACGTAAATCCCTTCCTCTCTCCCTTATTCCGCCTGGCTGCCCATCATCACCCCGGACCTCCTGCTCACCTCTTGGTGACTGACCATCTTTTCTGTCTTAGATCTTGCCACCGGCTCGGGCGCTTTAATATCCATCATGTGGACAGCACATCCAACAGCTTCCCGTCCACGCTCCTTCATCCCTCCCTCCCCTGGTTACTTCCATGCCTAACTTTGCAGTCACCTAGAGTAGTCCCACCTGAGATATTCTCAACCTTTATCCTCCTCTCAGATCACAGCCTCCTCTCCTGAGATCCTTGTTCCCTTAGATCAGTTAAGCTCGACTTTCAATCTTCTGGAGCCAATCTCTCCCCCATTCTTTCCATTTCCCCTGCTTTGTACTCCCTTCCCTTTCCAGCCTGGACTCTAGAGTCCAGCACTTCAACCCCACTTTTGACCACGCCCGAAACCAACAGTCTACGAATCTAGTTCATAATGCACATCCGACAATGAAGCAGGAAAAATCACTGAACATGTAGCCTCGACATGTATTTATTTATTCATAAATTGCATACATTTTACTATTGGACTGACATTTTCTTCATTTTAAAACATATCACAAAAAATAGAAAGACATACATGACAAGATTTTGAAAGGCCAATATTATAAGTGTTGTGGTATTCTCTCCCCATTCCCATGCAATCACCTTATAGAGCCTCTGGGCACTGCACACCCCACTTTGGGAACCACAGACCTAAACCCTGTCACTCTCTTCTCCCTCCATCCCATCACCCTGCAACGCCATCCCTGAGCCCATCTAGCCATGAGCATCCTATTCTCTGCCAGGTGGCTGAAGGATGCTGGAGGACCTGCTCTGTCCCACGTAACCTATCTGGACTTACTCCTTCAGCTCAAGGCAATGTCACTGTTAGCCCTCAAGGGACAACAGTCGAGCAGATCTGCAAGAGAACTTTGATCTTCATCTATCGCCAGCACCAAGCTCAGTGCCTGGCACTTGCCTTGACCACGAATGTTCCTGCATTGAATTGTGCACACACGTGGTGTCTGCCTCACTCTGGCTGCATGGTTGTACAGGCACGAAGAACGTAGTGGAGAAAGTCCCAGTAGGTCAGGAAACCCCAGCTAGAGCACTGAGTGCTGAAGCTGTGCCAGCGTTCCTAACCCTCACGGCACCGCTGTCTGTCCATTGTGACCCAAACAACAGACCTGCCTTCAGCAGCCAGACACTCTACAGTTAGGCCAGGTGTGCCTGCGGCCGTTTAATTAAGACCACGTTGGTGCCTTGACTATTCTAGGGAGTGGCTATGGAGGTGGGAATAGGGCCCTTTTGGACAGTCTTCTCTTTATCCAAATGCTGGCAGCAGCCCTGGCTCAGGCACAGTTGTAGTGCCATTTCCTTTAGACCCCCCCCCCCCACTCAGAAGGACTCAGCTATCAGAGGGACCAGGTGAGCAGGAGAGTGACAAATCTGAGACCATCCAGCCTTAGGTGGACACAGCAGGGACCAGGATCCAAGCAGGGCTGCCAGAGTGAGCACTGGGGAGCGGTGCTTGTGACCCCACTTCCCTCTCTGGCCACAAGGGCACCCATGACACACACACAGTGGCCCCCTGGTGACGCATCCCAGGGTAAGCCGGGTTTGTAGAAGGACACAGGACAGCTACGGCACTTTCTCGGGGGTAAAGATGATTCAGGCAAAATTCCCTCACTTCCTATGGCTCTTTCCTCTTCTCTTGTCCCCTTCCTCCTCCACTGCTTCCTAAGGACTGCTCCATAGACTGCTCCCTGCAGCGGAGTCACTCAAGGGCTATTATAAATGCAGGTTCCTGGGCCTCATCTCAGATGGATTGAATTAGCAACTTTGAAGCTGGAACCAGGGAATCTGCACTTAAACATCATTTTGCCTATTGAAGTTTGACACCACCGAAAAAGTCTCTTCTCCATTCTTCCCAACTGTGCATCCCTAATCCCTCTCGCCACCATTTCCCTCCACCCCCTCGTGCCTGAGGCCATCGTGGTGAAGCCAATGGAGACTCAAATGGAAGGACCTGGACAGAAGATTTCCTGGGCTTTCACCTTCCTGTGCTGACTATGAGCTTGTCCCCTACTGCATTTTAACTTATGACATCCCCTCACTTGGCTCCTAAAGGCCCTGCTTCATTTCATTTGGCCTACTTGCCCAAGATGAATAGAGTTGCCCGGAGAAAACCGTGCCAGCAGGTGGCTGAGATTTGGCCTAATGCTGATCTATTTTGGGCCAAAGCCACCGTCCACTAATAGATCTCTCCTAATAGACTTGCAAAGATGGAGATCTTAATCAACGCTAAACAAGAGTTATAAATCATAAAGACAGTCGCCACCTACTTACCTCCCAGGGCTGGGTGTGAATGAGATGACCAGGACCATGAAGCACTCCGCACTCAGAGAAAATTCTCTGAGCCATTCTTCCGCTCACAGGATTTCCACAGCACCAGTCCCCAGGCAGCTTTGACAAGTGAGCTATTTTAGTATGAGAACAAGTGGAGTTATTGTTATCTCTGCTCTGAATCAAGGATAAAGAGAAAAGGTGAGAGGGAGAAGGAGGGTGCGGGAGAGAGGAAATGGGGGTGAGATGCGGAAGAGCGGGGAGGACCTCAGGCCCCAAAAGGAAAGGAGCCCGCGCTGTTCCCTGGAAGGCGGGCGCCAAGCAGCGGGTTTCTGGATGAAAATCACCACTTGACTCTCAGCAACCGCATCTGCAGTCCCAGGGTCTAGAGGGCCGTGATATGTGTCAAGCGGCTTTGTCAACAGGACAGCGTCCTCTATCCAGGGTGTCTGCTCCCTGCCCATGACCAAGGAGCTACCGCCCCTTTCCGACAGCCCCACCCAACGACGGACCAAAAGGAAGCCTGAATAGCAAAGCTGCCTCATCAGTAGATGCATTTCTACTGTCCTTACCAGATTACCTAGGACCCTAACGAGGGTGCTATTTTAGCAAGAAACTGAAAATGAGAAGAGCATCTGCCCTCAGAACACGCTGAATGCCTATTTTAACCCCCAGCCCTGGGGAGGTCAGCGATGCACACTGGATTTAAAGCGGCATGCATATTTATTTTGCGACCGGAGGGCCCTGAGCCGCAGCTTCCTGCATTCTGCTTTGTCAGCATCAAAGATTTGCAGCCATAGGCACGTTGAGCTCCCTCCGGGGCTCTCCTCCTCGGAGTCTGACTAAGACGAGAAGTTTACCCCAGCTCTTAATGAAGAGACTTCCTTCAGTTCCCATCTCTGACTCACCCTCCAGCCCCCAGACGAGTCCGCAGACAAGCCGGCCTTGCCGCAAGGTGTGCTCGGCACCGGGACCTGGCCACCAGAGGGAGCCAGAGAGCAGTGAGGGCGCAAGCGCAAGGGCTCCCCAAAAGAGCTCCAGCCCAGAACCGCCCAGGCTGGCAAGCGTTTGCCAATGCGCCCAAACATCTCACCTTCGTTGCACTGTTCCTTGGTAAACTCTTATTTTCGTGTTTATCAAGTTTGGATGGAAAACAAAACAATTAATTTAAAAAGCAGCACACAAGAACCTAAACATTATTTATGTCTCTAATTATCTCATTCTAGTGGGTATTTTAGTCCCTGTCTGGTCAGGACATTAATTATCTTCATAACTACAGCAAAAGTTAAATAATAAGCACCCAAGGCTACAGCACTACTGTAATGTGCAGGCTTAAATGAACTTATAAATTTTATTAATGGATGCTTTATACAACTCCATATATTATAAATCAAACAAGAAACCTATTTCTATCTTTTAAGGGTGCGGTGAAAAAGCTTTAATATTATTGAGGATAATTTTTATTAAGTTTAAAACTCCCTTTTTTCAGTAATGAGACTGTTATGAGGATAATTTAATCTAGTTTGTCATGAGGCACCCCGGCTTGTTAAATAAGTTAATAAATGACTGTGCATTAATCAAAGTGACAAAGCTATGAAGAGCTGGGATGGGAGACAATTCTGGTGATAGTATTAATTAGTATTTAATTAGAAACTTAGGGCCCATAAATAAAAAAAAAATCATGGTAGAGACATTTATGCAAATTGCTTAGAGCCTGCAGTGGAGTTAGCTTTGCTTTAAAGAAACATGATTTTTTTCCTAGCATACTGTACACAGCAGCTCTGTGGCCATATCACGTGGCTTAAACGAGCTCTCCTTTTGTTTCCAATTTGTTCCAATTACAGGCCTGTAAATTCAAATCATTCTTTTGACCGTCTTGATTGAAATGTAGAGTTTCCACAATATCTGCTGGGAGTTCTTTTATGTTTTTTTCTTTTAATAAAAAGGGAGAAATGTTTTAAAGACATAGAGAGCTTCAGATTCTTTTAATTAAGATATGTGCCACCATTTTCTAAGAACAATTGTGGATTCCATTTGGTACACAAACAATGCCTCTTTTTTAATCCTGGTGTGCTGTAACTAGGATTTGTTATATGATATTATATGGAAGACTGCATAGACTCAACTGTCATAATTTTTATGGTAATCATAGCATTTTTCCCTTTTCTCTCAATACCACACTTTGATAAATGGGCAATTTTTGATGCCCCCCCCCAGAAATAATAACCATTTGGTTCTGAACGTCACTACTTTCCTAAGGCACATGTCCCCCTCCTTTTCAGACTTTATTATTTGTTGCATTTATTCAAGAAAGGTTATCCACAGTAAAACTGCTTTTTCTATTCAACAGTCTATCTCTGTCATGGTTCATTTATGTGTGAGCATGACGGACTGAAGCCCGTATTATCCACAGCTGACAAGTGTCAGGCCGACAGTTCAATCAGCCCTTCCTTGAGATGGTGCCCAGGGCCCCGTGTTTGAAGTAGGACAATAAAGCAGGCAACACAATCAGGGCAAACTGATCCAATCCCTGCATGTAAAGGGGATTCTGCCTAATAACACAGTGCAGGCTTTTTCCCTCTCCAAACACATTAGTCCTTAAACAGTGACTTGGCCCTTAAGAAAATCTGTGACTGACATGAAAATGCTGAAGTTTTAACGTGGTTGGTTTATCCATAACCTCATGGGGCTGCTTCTTTGTGCAGACTGGTTTTGTCAAAGTCAGAAAAATAATGTATTCAGTGTCTGATCATTTTTAGGGAGTTATTTGAATGGGATTTTAAGTCAGACATCCTGGTGTTGACACAGGGATCATTTTCTTGTCCTTTTGTTTTACATTTGTGGAACAGATCATTTGCATCGGCTAATAAAATTAAATCTCTGAAATGCATACAAAAGCAAGCTCCCTTCAGCAACACTCCTGAATTCCCCGCACCAGCCGAGTAAGCAGAGTTGCCGGATGTGTTTCTTTATATTAGGTCTCTCTAGAACACAGGCTGTAATGCAAACACATCTTCAAAATTAGTGCTCCTTCGGCCTGGGTAATACCTGGACTCAAATGTATATTAAAGCATTTCACTACAAATCCTGACAATCAGCAGCAGAGCCAAAGTCGATAAAATGCTAATAACCTGCAGTCCACTCCTTGGAGGGACGCGGATACTATTGCCAGGCTCTTTTGCAGCCTTCAAACCGTCGCCTGTGAAAACCCGGCAAGGGAATGTTGCTCACCTCTTTAGCAGGGGCCAGAACACTAAATGCCAAAGGACCCCTTAAAACATCATAAAACTTTCAAACTTGAAGGCGCCACAGAGAACGTCAAATCCAACTTCATACTTTATGGGTGAGGCTCCGAGTCACTATGTGACTCCCAAGGTCGAAGAGCTTGTATGTGGCAGCGGAAAGAAAAGGTAACAACAATGACAAAGTCCTCTGAATTTTGCTTCTCTTTCTCTGGCTGTGCTAGGAGGGCCAAGTTAGTGTAGAAGAGTCTTGTGAAAAACAGAATCCAGAGTGCAGAACGTGAGGAATGATGCCTGGAGCTACCACACGTGACTTATGTCAATTCCCTTCTTGGACGTTCTGGGATTTCTAAGCAATGTATTCTCTGCATGCTGGTTATTCTCCGTCTACACTGCCCTGGCCCCGCCCACCCATTACCCACAGTCTCTGCCCTGCCTTGTCCCTGCAGACCACATCATCTGGGCTCCCTTGGTTGCCAGCTCCTGGTTGGGTTGGAGACCAGGGGGCACTGATGGTCAACCAGGGGTGGGAGGAGAAAGGCCAGGCTGTGTCCTCCTTCCTCAGCTTCTGCCTTGACTCCCTGTCCCTGCAGAGGCTGCGTCCCTCCAGCACTCCTGCTCCCACGAGGGCCCCTCCTCCGTGGTACCCGCAGTCCTGGGCCCCCGCCCCTCAGTTTCCTCTCCCTGGTTTTTCAGTCTTAGGGGCCAACAGCTCCCCACTGATGCTAGTCTGAGGCACCTCCCGTCTCTCGTTTGCCCACCTGACCTTGCCTGTACTTCCGAATGTAGTCAGTCCCTTCTGTAAAGTTCCCAGCAAAACCATCTCAGGGGAATTCCATTTCCCACTGGGACCCTGATTAATGCATTGAGTTACTTAGATTTCTAACTGGTCTTTCTACATCTAGTCCAGTAGTTCATAACATATTTTGGAATCCCATAGAGAATCTGATGAAAGATATAGGCTCTCTCCCCAGAAAAAAAAATCACTTAGACACATATGCACAAAGGTTTGCAGACAATTGTAGTGTTCACAGGCTCTTAAAGGCTATCTACAAATTCTCTAGGGTGTCTGTGAAACCCCCAACATGTCTGCTAAATGCACCTTCCTAAAACACCTATTTGTTCCGTTCTATCATATCACTGTGCTGCTCAGCAGCCTCCAGTGGCGTCATACCAACTTCCAGAAAGCCCAAGCCCAGACCCCTCAGCACGGCATTTCAGGCTGAATCTGCCAGAGTCCTATTAACAAAGGAGCTAGAAAGAGGGAAGTAAATACAGGGAAGTTGTTATGAAGGTGGAGAAAAAAGTGAACGGGCAATCCAAAGATTAGCACGAGCAGGAAGCCAGTACCTAGGGCTGGAGGGACAAAGGGAAAAAGTGATGTCACCAGAGCACGGGATCCAGGGCTCCCTGAGGAAGCCAAAATCATAGCAGGGGCCTCTGAGCAGGAGCTATAGCCCAGAAAAAGGCCTAGCCATGCTGGTGATGCTGTCCAAAGCAGAAAGGGACATCTAGGCTTCTCTTTGCTGTTCTCCAATCAGACCACGCTACTCAGAAGCCAGCTGATGGGGAGCCTGCAAGGGTAGCCGGAGGTGTGGAGCAGGGGGAAGGCGGTGATGGACCTGAAATCAAACGGGCCAGGGAGTCCCACAGAAGCCCCCCATGACCTGGCCTCCCCTGCCCATGGAGCCATGATGGAACCTGGGCTGTCCCAGGAAGGCTCATTCTTCTCATGTATTTTGTGCACTGACTGCGTGCCAGCCACTAGTTCTCAAAAGAAAGCTCCAGAATTCAGCCCAAGAGTTGCAGATAAATATTCAAGGCTGAGGCTGGTGAATTGCTCAGGCAAAAAGTGGTGAGGGCAGCTAATCAGAGTGAGAGACCACAGAGGCTTAGGCAGGCTGGTGGGGCCGTGGTATCTCAGGAAGGATAGTCAGGAGTTTACCACTGGGATAGGCAGAGAGAGAAGCTTCAGTGGATTAATCAGAGACTTTGGAAAATGTGATTGATAGATTTGGAAGAAACCAAAGAAACCACACCCCTGGGCTGTCAACTCCGGTCTTAAAGGAACCAGATATACTAAGAGCAGTGTTCGTACCCTGGAATGCCCTGGGGAAGCTTAAAAAATAATGATGCCTGGGTCCCACCCACCGATGTGCTGGAGCCAGTTCTTAGCAGCTCACAAAAGACAGTTGTCAAATTTTCTGGAACTTTCAGTCCATTTTTAAACAGAGCCATTATTAAAAATTAGATTATATAAGCTTATAATTGAATAAGTCTTATTAAAAATAAAGGTAATAAGTGCCCAAAACTTATTACTTTATAATAATTTCACTACTGTGCTTTTGAGGTTGCTTATTGCCTCTCAGTGGTTTATTACATCTCCTAATAAGGATGTGTTGTGCGTCTCTTCCCTAATCCATGTTCTGCGCCATCCCATTGATAGCCTGTGGAATATTACACCGCAGGAATTAGCAAACACTATAAATCAGGGCTCAATTTGTTGTGCTGTTCATTGTCTAGATCAGGGGTCGGCAAACTACAGCACACAGGCCAAATCTAGACTGCAGTCTGTTTTTGTGTGTCCCACAAATGTTTTTTAGAGGAAGAGACCGAGTTGTGGTCCACAAAGCATAAAATATTTACTATCCAGCCCTTTATGGAAACACTTTGCCAACCCCTGGTCTAGACTTAAGAAAGTAATGGAGTAAACGTTAATAATGCACATTAAACTTAAAGCTTGTCATGTCTGTAACTGTCACATTGTGAATAGCACAGAAAGTGGAGGAAATATTCTTCTAGTATTGAAAACTATTAACTGGTCAGCAAAGAAGTCTGTCATATCGTTAATGAACAAGTAAATTTCCAACAGACATTATTGCTTCACTCTCATCTTATTTGTTAATGTAAACAAAAATACCAACCCACATTCATGTTGGAACTACACTCATGGGTCAATGAGTGAATTTGGACAGTAGCCAAGCATTCATCTGTAGTCTGATTTTGTCAAATCATGGTTGAATTGCAGCCATAGGTTAATTACAGACACAAGAGTTCAGCAGGAATCTAGGAAAGTATCATCTGAAAATCAGCTGGCTGAAGAACATTCTATAATAGCAAGTACTGTGCATCTTATTGTCATTTGCAAGTTGTATGCTACACATCCTTGATATCAGTAAAATTATAATAAACTTATGTATATATATATATATATGAATACTGTTGGGTTTTTTTCCCAGAGAGCCTGTTATTAAACTTGTATCAGCACACACTGACCCCACCCTAGAATCTGATTTAATTGGTCTGGGATGTGACCTTGTCCTCAGGGTTTTTAAAATTTTCCCCAAGTTATTCCAGAGTGTAGCCGAGGTTGAGACTCTCTGGCTCAGGAGAAAGGGCAAAATGCAGGGAGCAGAATCCCCTAAAGATTTTGTTCTCTTTGATCAGAAAGTCCACTTGAGCCCGACCAAGACAGCACTTGGAGTGGAGGGTGGGGGAAGATGGGGCTCCCCCAGAACCGGGCACACCTCACTGGGCTGATCCTTTTCCAGCTTGTTGGAACAGAATTTTCCGGGAACAGTGTTCTCACAATCTCGTAGACAGGCAGCTGTTATTTCCTCTCCCAAAGTCACTCCCAGCAAGGACCCCTTTTCCTCTTCTGTCTCCTACCTGTGTCACACCCATCCCTCCCATTGCAGCTTGGATCTGCCCTCCTCTGTCAGCCTCCCCTGCTGTGACAGACACACACACGCATGGCCCACTCCAGTTCCCACTTACCCCTTGTCAACGAAGCCTATTTATTAGAACTGGCCTCCACCCAGCCACATACCATTTCCAGGTCTCCCTTGTAGCCAGGTGTGGCCAACGGGACACAGTTTTGGCTAATGAGACCTAAGCCAAATCTGAGGAGGGTTTGGGGAAGCGCTCGTGCTTTTCTGATAGAGGTGTCAGACGCAGCTGGTGCACAGCCCGCCCACTTCTCTGCAACAGTCATTTCCAGGGCATGAGGCAAGCAGCCAATATGCAAAGGATGCAAGTGTAGAAAAACAAAAGCAGCTGGCGCTTCGATGCCATCACTGAGCCACAACACCAGCCCGACTTCTCGCCTTTGGAAGTCTCATTCTGCGAGAAAAATAAATCCCTAATTGTTCAAGCCACTCCTGGTTGGATATTCTGTGGTTGCAACCAGATGCAATCCTCATAGGAATGCCAGTCCCACAGTCCCACAGTCCCACAGTGATCGCCCCGTCTATAACTCTGTACTCCTGCAGATTTCTCCTGTACCACCTATAAGCACAATCTCCAAAATATGAATGGGTCATGTCCCAGATGTTTAATTAAAAATCAGTCGTTTGAAAAGTAGATGCACTTTCCCTGTAAGAATGAACTATTCCAGAAAATCCAGAGCAAAGGTTTGTAGTGGTATGCCAACTCCTGGAATAATCAAGGTAATTAAAACCAAAATTTAGGCAGAAGTAGGCTCACATAGCTTCGTAAAGAAGTTAGGTCTCTAACAGTGATTTGTAAATAGAAATGATACAGTAAAAATGATTCTAAAAGATTTGACTTTTGCCCACAACTTATTTTTGAGGCAGGAGGAATGTGTGTAGGTACAGCATGAACTCAGTGGGTTCATGTGCCTGGATCAGAACACAAAGGGTTTAGGACACGCAACGGCCACACCTTGGATGTGCCTGAGGAAAGAGTCGGTGACAGGTGTACACTGGGTTTAACGGACCACATTAGTAATAACTATTACATACACAGTTGCATTCTATTTTTGTATCACATTAATGGATATATTATTGGTAATTGTCCTTAATAGAATCACAGAAATGAGAGACGGAAATGCTATACAATATGATGGAACGCTGTTCTCTTACCATTGATCATTATAATAAGCCTGCTCAGTCATTACTTACAAATCATACTACAACTTTGCCAATGAGGCAGACCGAAATGAGGAGATAAACAAAATTGGCTTCCTTGCTAAATGCAAAGCCTAAGTTTTAGGATATTTTGCTGAAGTTTTAAACTGATTGTCAATTAGTCAATGAGCTATGGCAGGCAGTGTATTTCTGGGTAATTAGTGTGTGTCTTATGGGGGTTATTTGGCATGAGGCTGAGGGCAAAGTAATTTGTATCTCCCAGGAAGTGCAATAATTGCCTCAAGTCGAACTGCTTGGAAAGTGTATTAATTCTATCAGGAAACATTTATGTTATTTTGTATGATATCCTGTATATTCATGAAGTAAACTCATAAACTATGAATTATTTATTTGGGGGGCTTTACCACATGAGTATGGCATCACTGAAGACCAAGAAAAAGGGTGGGGGGTTGTTTGTGAAGTTGGTCAACTCATGCATTGCCAGAAAAGATGCATGTTGGGTTTTGAAATTCATCTTATTAGGAGACCACCGGATCCTAGCAGGCAGAAGAGGAAGTGTTGAGAAAGGTGAAGTCAAAGGTAATGCCATTTGCTTAGTACTAGCTTTTCAGGGAGCCAACAGGCCACTCATTCGGGGTTCACTGCGCAGTCTGTGAGGGAAGACCTGTGAGCGCTGAGAGCTAAGGAGGTCGTAGGCTTGACCTGGGTACTTTGGGGCACTTGCTTCCCCAACCCTGTTCAGGAGGTTCAGGACATGACAAAGGCAATCATTCATTCATTCATTCATTCATTCAACAAATGTTTACAAATGAATGCCCAGTGTGCTGGTAGCACAGGGTCAGCCCAGAGTCTGTGGTCCCCTCTGAAGGCTCATCTGGGGAAAGGTCTGCTTCCAAGCCCCCAGATTCTCAAAGGCTGCTGGACTGAGGGCCTAACTTCTTGATAGCTGTGGACCAGAGCCCTCCCCCCGGTCCTTGCCAAATGGGTCTCTCCAATATGGCAACTTGCTTCATCAAAGTATGCATGCCAAGGATGCAATAGAGTCTGCTAGCAAGGCAGAGGTCACAATCTTTTGAAACTTAATTGCAGAAGTGGCATCTCATCACCTCTGCAGGCTACTGATTCAAAGCAAATCACTGATTCAGATGGCATGAAAAAGTAGGGGTTGCACACACACGCATGACATCTCTGGGCCCGTCGTGAAGCCTGCCCACCACAGCCAGCCTCCGCCACCAAGGCTTCCCAGCCTACCAGAGGCTCTGGGGGCTGAAAGGGAATAACAAGAGAGACCTAATTTAGCCTGGGTGAGTAGGGGAGGCCTCTCTGAGCAAGTGACATTTAATTTGAAGACTCAATAATAAAGAAAAGTTAGTCAGGTACAGAGCTGGGGAAGAGCATGACGTGCTCGAGGCGCTGAAGCAAGATCTGAGTGGCAGGGACGAGTGCACAAAGGGGAAGGTGGGACAAGGTGAGGTTGGAGAGGTAGGCAGGGGCTGGATCGTGCCGGGTTGCAGGTCAGGATGAGAAGTTTAAATTTTATTCTGAGTGCAAGTGGGAAGCCACAGGAGGATTTTAAGCACAGAGTGACATGATCCAATTTACATTTTTAAAAGATCACCCTTGCTGCTGCACAGAGAATGGCTTGGAAGCAGAGGGAGCAGTTAGGAGCCTCTGCTGGCAAGAGGAGGTGACAACCTGGAGCAGGAAGGCAGCAGGGGACAAGGAGAGAGGCAGATGCAGGTGGGAAATGTTTTGGAGTTTAAAAGCAACATCCTCGGAGAGAACACGTGTCCAACAAGTTACCAGTTTCCTTCCCTCTCTCCTCTTCGTCCATTTTTTAAGAGAAATAAAGAGAAAGACGAAGAAAGAACCATGTGACCATGGTGGGAAGAGAAAGAGGTGGACAGGGTAAGACAGCTGGGGAAGAGAAGAGAGGGCCCAGGGTGAGGATGGATGGAGAACGGTGCGGGAAGAGCTGGGACCCATCGCTGCCCCCTCGGCTGGATCTCCTCGGCACGCTGCGTAACTTTTCCATGCTTCTGTTTCCTCTTCTGTAAAAATATCCGCCTTTCAGGATTATTATAAGGATTAAATTAAATAACAACCTCATCCAGATGCTGGTAATTTTCTACACAGCTCCTTGACTCCCTTTGCTCAGATCCCTACTTAGCTGCCACAACCTCCCTGCCTGCTCGAGCCGAAGTAGCACAGCCCATCTGGCTCCTTCTCTAACCCCGCGCCCCACTTGGGTCTGCCTGCTTTACTGTGTCCACCCTTCGTCTTCAGGGCCTAGGAGAGTCCCTGGCATGCAGCACGTGCTCAGGACTGGGCGCTGAGTGGGGCAGGGTGCAGGTGCTGACAAGGGCACCCGGGCAGGGGCGCCAGTGTTGCCAGGTGCATCCCGGACAGTGCAGAGAAACCTGCTTAGGGAGTGGAGTGAGCAGCAGCAACTCATGTAGCTGAGAATGACTCGTACAGCACCTTACAACGTACAGAGGACTTTGCTTGTCCCCCCAGGTTTTAATCCTCCTAGCTGGTCTCTGAGTTAGGTAACGTTCCCATTTACAGATGAGTCAATTGAAGGAGAAGGGAATTAATAAACCTCTCCAAAGTCCAGAAACAACAGACACTGGAAAATAAGCCAGAGCCCTGACTTACTACGAATTTACTGCAATCGGGCAAAAGCGTGAGTGTCCTGACTCACCAGTAGCTATACACATCTCTGTCCACTGCACTCCTACACCTAGTCCTCTGCTGTCTGCCTCCCTCTTCTCCCTGTCTCCATCCCCTGCTCTCTGAAGAGGCTAATACACAGACACTGTGCATGTGACATACCCAAACCACACCCAGCGGGGTGGCAGCGAGCCAGCCAGCCGGTCACGTGTGTGTGCCAGTCGGCTTCCCCACACTCCAGAGTGTCTTCCTTCTTTCAGAAGAATCCACTTATGTCTCACTTCATTTCTTAGTTTAGTTTAATCCTACCATAGATTTCTGGCCTGGATACTCTTTATTATTTATAAAAATATAAAGAAATGACACGCCTTCACGTTGGCTCACACGCTTTGGTCACACAAGTACTGTGCGTCCACTTGGTGTCAAGCATTGTGCTAGGAACTGGGACATGGTCAACCAGATAGACACAGTGTCTCCTCAGGGAGGTCACATCTAGAAAGAAAAGCAGACTTTAAGTACCAATCACTATTTAGTTAACATCGTGGTTGGCTATAAAGGATACATTCAGGGTGACAAGAGTGCTTGAAAGGAGAAACCTTCTCTATGAGCTTGTGTTGGGGGTCGGAGGGCCCTCCCAAGGCAGGGTCATTTACAGGGGTCTGAAAGACAGCCTAGAGTTAGCCAGACAGGAAAGTAAGACATCCTAGGCACAGAGAGCAGTGTACACAGGAGCCCTGAGATCTGAAAGAACTTCTAGAAACCACAAAAGCAAAATAAAAAAAAAAAAAATAAAAAAAAAAACTTAACAAACAGTAAGCACGAAGAGGCCTGGTGTGAGATGGAGCTGGGAGGGGCTGCCCCCCACCTCACCTGCTTCTTCTCCTCCAGGAAGAGCAGGAACGACAAGGCCATAACCTCGGTCTCACTCGAGGGCTTTAGCAGCAACATCACTGGCACTAATTTGCACCTAGGAAGATGTGTCATTACCTCTCCGGCAGCATCCTGATAATGTCTTATCTTGGGAAAGTGTATAGCTTCTGTCTTCCTCGTGCTACAGAATGGCTTTGTGATAACCAGCCATTTGTGTCCACTCAGCAGTCGCAGATTTGCAAAGTCGGCTTAGTGGATGGGATCTGGCCAAGTCTCCCTCCCAGAGAAATGCACCTTTGCTCACAGCAGTGGGCTCTAATGCGGTGTGCTTCCGGAAGCCTCCACCGGCAGTCACTCTTCTTCCTCGGTTCCTCCAGGTTGGTGGTTCTCAGCGGGGACACCGTGGAAGCTGGAGGGGACATTTTTGGTTGTTCCCATAATTGGAAAGCACCACTGCATTCATTGGGCCGGAGCAGAGCGGTGGACACTCCGCAACATATGATACAGGTGGTCATGACAAAGAATCACCCAGTGTCCCACGTGACTTTGAAGTCTCACCAGGTATGGATGTAGGTAAAAAAAAAAAAAAAAAAAAAAAAAAACCTATTTATAGCTTTCTGAGACTAGAGCCTGTGTTTTGCATATAAACACAAAATATTTTTTGCACAGTTCAATATACACTGTATTATACAATAATGAAACCATGGTGGAAATGGAGGGAAAATTTACCTTGTTTTCTTTAAAATTTTCCCCAGGGTTAGTCACCATTTCCAAAAGTCACAACATGGTATTTAAGCCAATGGAGCACACCTTATAAATCTGTCTTTGAGACTGTCACATTCATGGTGATTATGTATATATGTCTTATTTCAAAATGCCAACTCTAAAGAATGTGTTGTCTATATTCAGTTAAATGTTGTTTCATTTTTCTTACATCCAAACGTGTTCTCGGTAGGAAGAGGAAAGCAGCAAGTGCTCCTTTGGGAGCCTAGTTCCCTGCCACTAGAGGGGTGTCGCACAGACCGGCGGCATCTGCGTGGCCCGGGACCTTGTTAGAAGGCAACATCTTGGGCTCTACACAGATCCACTGAGTCCGAATCTGCATTTTAATCAGATCTCCAGATAACTCATGCGCACATAAAGCCTCTTCTAGGTTCCACGGGCCTGAACATTGAAAAACTACATTCTTTTATTATACTTTCCTTTTATTTCTCCTCTTTATCACGGTTAGGACACTACATTAATTTTTTCTAATTATATATAAAGGTGGATTATATTATCAATGAATTTCACTTCAAGAAAGTGGTGGGAGTTACCAAGTATATGTTAATGACAGAGAGGGTTGGCTCTGATGGGGTTGATTGAGCATGCTGCCCCGGGACCCCTGGAATCCAGTGGAACTTGGAGGCCTCTAAACAAGAATAGAACTTCAGAATCCAATTTCTCTGGACTTGGCCATTTATAAACTCAAACGACGCATACATCCATAGCTCCAGCTACAAAATAACATGCCTTGCCCTCAGCGCACACTAGGCATAACCCTGCTTTCTAAATAAACACCGGCTGCATCGCACAGTAAACCTTGCTGTTTCCTGCAGGGCCAGGCCACCCTCATTTACTTGTTCTAGAAATGTTTGTTGATTCCCTTCCACCTGCGATGCAACCTCACAGGACTATGAGCAGTAAGAAGGCAGAGTCCACCTCTGTGGGGCTCAGGACGGTCTAGAGCAGAGCTAGGAGGCTCCCAGACACGTGGGTGACGAGGTAGAAAGTGCTAAGTGCCCTGAGAGAGGTACGAATAACACAAGACCCAGAGAGAGTGTGAGAGGCGGAGAGCACTCACAGACTATGGGAAGGTCGCTGAAAGTCCGCTGAGCCCTCCACAGCCCACCGGAAACCCGGTTCCCCTTAGCAGCCCCTGCCTCCCCGCCATGCGGCTAGATAAGCCTGTTCTATTTTTCTCAGACCTGGTCTGATACACCTGCCCCCTCGACCTCATGAGTTGCCCTTGTTTCCTTCTTCTCAAAGTGAAATAATTCACAAGGTGGGAACTCCTTCTATTTCCACCATTATCTCCCCACACCTCCCACCCACGTCCCTCCTCCGCCCTTCTCTCTGCCTCGTGCCTGTCGCTGTGGCAGGACTGTCCCTCCTCCTGGCTAAGGCTTCTCTGCGTTCCACCCTTTTCCTACACACACCTCTCTGCTCCTCGGGTCATTCCCTCCCCGACAAGGTCGGCATCGCCCTTTCTACTGGATCCTCCCTGTTAACTCTAGAACACCCTTCAGTGTCTTCCAGTGTTATGTTTAACCACACTCAGGCCTGCCTTCCAGTCAAGCTGCAGACTGTCCTCTCCTTCACGACCAAACTCCTTTAACAACACAGTGATGTGTCCGCACTCTCTATCTCCACTCCTCAACTGCCACATGCTCTTCAACCCTCTGCAACCAGCTTCTGACCTCATCATGCCACAGAAGCCCCTCTCACCCACGTCCCCATCAACCTGCCTGTTACTAACACAGCAAACTCTTCACCATCTTCAGCCCACTTGAACTTGCAGCAGCATTTGACGCTGCCAGTCAGTCCCTTGGAGTAGCCTCTTCCCCTGGTTTCCGTGACACCACACGCTGCCCATCTTCCCCACCCCGACCTCCCTCTCCTTCTCGGTCTTCTCTCTGGGTGTCTCCTCTCTGGAATCTGGTGCACCTTGGGGCTCCGTCCAAGGCCCTCCTGTCTCCCAATAAACACTTTCTCTGGACCTGGTCACTTAGCTTCTTTAATGACTTTTAAATCCATCACTCAGCCCTGTTTTCTCTCTTGGACAGATTTTTTAGACAACTCTATTTGGATGTCCCAAAGTATCTTAAACTTAGAATACCCAAAACTAAACTAATTCATCATTTCCTCCCTACCTGATCTTCATCCCTTGACCTCTATGCAGTGGATGCCACCCCCTCCCCACCCCACCCCCGTCCACCCCTTTGCCCAGGCTGGAAACTGGGGCATCATCCTAGACTCTTCCCACATGTCCACACCAAATCAGTCGCCCTTGAGTCCATGCCTTATGCTACAGCCAGAGTCAGCTCACATGCCAACACCATCACCTCACCACTCTGCTTAAAACCCGCCCTGGCTCCCTCAGTGCCCTCAGGATAAAGTGCAGCCCCAGCGAACTTCTCCCAGTGCTTCATTGACTTCCTTCTCATGTACCCTCCAACCTCAGACTAGCTGGATCCTTCTCAGGTATCAATCTGGTCAAGCAACCCTGCAGACACACTTCCAGAAGCTCTCATGGGTCCCCCATTGCCAGTGGGGCCAAACCAAACACCTTAATGTATAAGATTCTGTTAGTGAAAACATGGAGCATTCAGAATGGCTGGAATGTTGCTCAGAATGTCTGTGGCACAGTGTCCTTCAGGGAGGGAACGGGATGAGCTGAGAGGTGCGTGGAGCCAGGGCAGGGAGGGCCTTGACAGCTAAAATAAGGGGTTTGAGCTCACCCCAGGAGCCGCGGAGAACACAGCTTCTCGAGGGTTTAAGAAGGTGAGAGATTTTGCATAGCAGCCACCTTGGGTGCCCCACACCCCGGTTTCAGCCTGGGCTGCGGTGGGCAGTTCAGTGTGAGCGTGGCTGTCCCTGAGGGCGTCCAACCACAGGCACCACCCGCCCAGCTTACACCACGGACATTTCCACCTTCTGCCTCGGCGACTTCTCCAGGACAAAAATAGCCACAAACTGTGTAAAAATACTATGGAGAATTGTGTGTGCGCACGTGTGTGTGTGTGTGCGCGCGCACACACACACACACACACAGTTCCCAACAGCTACAGGGGAAGGGAAGAGGAAGAGGCGAGGCTGAGTTCAATTGTTCAAGCCTGGGTGACTGGGAAGACGCAGGTGCGGCTGACAGGAGCAGAGAGGCCCAATCGCGAGACAGAGGCAGCTTGGGGTGTTGGGGTGACAAAATCAATGGGCAGAAAAAAGAGCGGCAGGGAACCAGGTCACAGGAGCAGAAGTGGAGGTAGCTCAGGAAGTTCAACCTGCCGGGGAGAAACTTAGGGAGCACCCAGAGCTCTCTTCAAACACACGAACGTCTGTCAGGAAGGAGCATCCAGAAAAGGGAGGCGTGAAGGACTGTGAGCAAAGGCAGAAATCACAAGGGGGTGGTGGTGGCTCAGCCTGTGAAAGCACCCTCCGATCTCTGCACTGACCGTGAGGAGCACAGCGCCCCGCCCCCAGGACTCCCGCACGGCATGTTCAGGAGGCTGCAGGGCAGACTCCAAATTCCAGAGGGAGGTTCACTAGGAGAGGTCACGCCCAGCTCTGAGGGTCTGCAGTTCTGTTCTGCCACCTCCACTCCCTCCCTCTCATTCCTGACGCTCCTGCCTTCACATCTGTGATGCAGCCTCATCTGGGTTCTGCCTCAGGAGCAACCCTGGGCAAGACGAGGAAAGAGGAGGAGCTTGCCCTGAGGCCCCCACACACTGCCCTCCCCAGAGATCTTCTACCCCCCCCCGTGGCCCCCTGCCACCCAGGCGCCCAGCACGGTCCCCACACCCCGTCCGTCTGAGTCTGCCCCCAGCACTGCACACCCCAGGCTCCCTAGCGCCCCCAAAGCATGTCTGTCTGGGTGTCCTGCTCTCTGGAGTGAGACACTCTGATAAACTGAGCTGTGCTCTTGACTGGAAAAGAAGTGATTCCATTTGCACACCGTGAGACAGAACAACGAGCCAGGCACAAGTGGTCGGGTGGAGCTCTCAGTGCCCCTCGACCTTAAGCTACACATACCAACCTATTCCCCTAGGACTCCCTCTCACCCTGAACTCTGCACGGATCTATTCTGACAGTGGTTCCAGGAAAGGGCAAAGACTGCTTATGCAATATGTCCTTTTCTGGACAAAGGGGGGCCTTTGACACAAAACATTCGTTTAGGAGAACAATACACACAAAGAGAGAGAGAGAGAGAGAGAGAAAGGGGCAGGGGAAGGGGGGAGAGAGATCAATTTGTTTTCAGATCAAATTGGCAAATTCATGATCCAGTCTTCCAGGAAGAAAAAAGTGTCTTTGAACATGTTCTAAGGAAAGAGAAATTATTTCTGGTCCTGTATTAAATAAATATTTTTTTAACACCTACAGTGATCTAGGCACTAAAGGGGACAAAAAAAGAATTTCAAACACATCCCTTGTCCTTAGAATTGCATTGTGAAGAAGAGACACACAGGAAGCCAAGTGGCAATGCAGGCAGCAGGAGAAGGTGAGGGCCATATGTCTGGACAAATCCAGTGGCCCTTAACCCCAGGGTGCCTAAGAACCCTTGGGGTGCAGAGTCATTAAAAAGAGGGAGTCATTAAAAGTGCAGATTCCTGGGCTCTGCTCAGGAGATCAAATTCACTAGGTCTCTGGTGAGTTTCAGAAATCTGCATTTTAAACACACTTTTAAATAACTCCAGTACAGGTGGTCCACAGACCACCTCTGACAAGCACTGGTCTAGCCAGCAGTTCTCTGTAGATGTCCAGAGGGGAAAGGAAGCCCGCTGGGCAGGCCAGGGACAAGAGCTGTTTTTGTGTTTAGACATTAAAAAGCTGACAAGGAATCCTTTGCATTCCTCCTCTGCACAATTGAGCATTTTGAAGGGGAGCCAATACCTTGCCATTATCTGGAGAATGTGCAATTGGCAGGAGGAATGAAAAGGGATGCACACAGCTGAGTCCAGGACTGACGAAACCAGTTTATCTGAACCTGATTCCAGGGCATTTTAATGCTGAAAGGTGGTGTTAGGACTCACTGAAGCTTCACATCTATTGTTTTTCTTTTCCTGGGTGGCTCTGCCAAAGACCTTATAGATATCATTATTTTCAGATTACTGTTATTACACACATTCCTCTTGAATCAAATACTACTTTGTTTTTATCTCCGTAGAGCGAGACCAAATCTCAGTTGTTTTCTTATCTTTATATGTAAAACAATCCCAGCAGTTAAGTCTCAGATGGGAAGAAAAATCAGCTAAGGCCTTGGGCGGAGATGCCCAGACTGAAGGCTGACTGAACAGTTTCCCCGTCACCAAGTGGATAGGACGGAGCCCAGATCCCTGTGCACACGCCAGACACTGGGCTTAAACTGCATCGTGAGCAAATAAAGTTTGATATAAAGAAAAAAGTTTCTGCAATTTAGCAAAAATGAGTGATTGACAAGTAACGCTATCCAGAAACAGACAGATTGTCAAACCCGCCTGCTACCCCTGGGTCACTTCAGCCATGGAATTTCTGGCCAGTGAAAGCAAAGTCATTGCTTTCTCCCTCGATGGATTTCACTATAGAGAGTGCAGAACACAAGGGAGAAATATCTGCAAGCTTTTTGAAAGCCATGGGGAGACTGTGGGATTTTGTGAGCCGGGCCTGCCTCAGACTCCATTTCTCTCTCCAAGGCAGCTCTAGTACGTATTTACTGAGTTGTTTGGGATCCTGGGGCAGGGGGAAGGGGAAAGACACTTTAATGACTGAATTACAAGCTAAAAGCCAAAGGATTTGTTATGGCAAGTGATATTTTATTCAGCACAGAAGCTGTCCTGCTGACTGGAACCTGGCCTTAAGAGGCTGAGGCAGGGGAAGACACCTGCCTGATTTGCTGAGTGGGGTTTTTATCAATTTGGGATGTCCTGAGAGATGGCATTAGTCATGAAGGAGAGGACCGTGCACAGTGGAGACCTTAGGGCCAGTTGTTTCTGCTTCCACCCTACCCAAGAACAGCATAGATGGAAGTAAATACCTAAAGGCCCTCTACCGGGTGGGGCCGGCCTGCCACAGGAATTATTATACAAGGCCAGGCTCAAAGACTGCCCTCTGTGGCTAAGGGATCCCCAAGTACAGTCCGCTGCCTAGCCTGACTATACCTTCTACTGTAGCTCTTAAAGATCGTGTGTGCCAGTTTTTCTGAGGTGCCTGTCTTCTCAAGACATTTCTGAGCTTCCACTCCTGAGCTACAGCCTCAAGCCCTGAGAGCCAGCAGCCAACCACGGAGCCCTGCATATGACGCTTAGCGGTGTCCTTCAGACACCCTTCCCAGCCTCAGTGCTGCACTGCTACGCGCATCAGCTTCCTGTGGTGCCAGGTGCTCTTGAATAGTCCCCTGCTCGCTCCTCTTCTCTTGCCTAGTCCTACCTTGGTAAGCTGACCCCAGATCTGGGCTGCTTGCCCTGGACACCAGTTGGCTGTGTGACAGGGCATTACTGCTGGGATTTGCTCTGGACTCTCAAATATGCCACCTCAGCCAGCCTAACTCCCCAGATCCTGCCAGCCTGCTCTGCCCAGAGACAAGATGAGACACTAAGACTATTCAGCGTCTGTCCATGCCTTCTCTTGGGATCATGAATTCTATACTCTGCTCACACATTGTATGAATAATGCTTCCCCCTTTACCCCAAAAAGTCTGTTACGCAAGTTCAACCCCATGTACCAGTAGTTCAGAATTTTGGGACCATGCTCTGTTTACACGACCACCCCTTGGCCTCGGCTGGCCAGGGTGTGACGGTGCAGAAGCCCAGGAAGACATTTCAGAGATGGCAACCTTCAGTCTCCTCTTCTTGCAGTCCCCCTCCAGATCTGCGGGCACCCCATTCTCTAGACACATCATCCTCAACTCTATTAGGGGTCCCTGGGGCAGTTGCACTAAGGTTTGATAGAAGGATGAGGTAATGTCACATTTTCCACCTTATTAACCTGAAAAAGCTTAAACCTACCAAGTTTGTGGGGCCCAAAGCATACTCTAAACAGACAGCATCTCCTCCCTGACCCAGTTCTCCTACAGAATCGTGGGAACCCGTCCGTCTCCTCAACTTAGTGGCCGCAGACAGGCTGGTATTTCTCAGCGTTATTTGCTAGGGCTGAAGCTGCAGTTTTCCTGATTTGGCCCTTGCATATTATTTAATTGTTTATCTTGACATACAGTTTGTCCCAGAGGGGGATGTTTAAAAGGCGTCATGGCATCCCTGGATATAGACAGAAATGCAGCCACACTTACCTTGGCCTGCCTCCTGCCAGACTCCTCCCAATTATTCTGCAGGCTGCTCTGCCCTGAGGGCAGTTTGCAGCTCCAGGGGACTGGAATTGGCTTAAAAAAATTCCTTCCTCTCTGTGCCCCATGTGAGGAGGCATTGTGTGCTCTCTAAATAATAAGCCTGGCTTTGTGTGACCTAACTGGGCAGGGCCCTTTGAGAGATTTTTCAGTTGCAGAAAGAGCAGTCAGCTGCACCCTAGGAAACCAAGAAGTTTCCAGACCAAAGAGGGAAGTCAGTGACAGCAAGACATTTTTTTTCCTTAAGTTGTATTGTGAACTAATTCCTCTCTCCCCCTCTCTCACTAGTGTTTAGAGAAATTAGGTTAAAGTGCAATGGAAGAATCTAAGGATCTAACAAATCATAACATTTAATCAGATGCACCCTATCCCACCCATCACCACCGAAACAAAAAGCAATCAACAAATCATTTTAGAGCACTTCTTATGTGCAAGGCATTGTCACTGATCAAGGTAGTTATTTCTTACATTTGCTGTCAGGATGCAGCACTAGCTGGAAGCTAAACAGAAAGAAGTAGAAGACACAGCCCTTAGACTCTGGCTGACAACCCATTAAGAAGAGACCGGAATTAACTGCCTCCACTGTACCAGTCACGGTGCCGGGAATTCACATGCATGAATTCCCTCATTCAATCACCTCCATAACTCTGAGGGGAAGACAGTAGTTCTCCATTTCACAGATGTGGAAACTGACATGCAAAGAGTGTGTATATATAATAACAGGCAGAATGATGCCTCCTCTCCTTCAGAGATCCCAAAGCCTGTCACTATGTTACTTCAAAATGACAAAAGGGGCTTTGCAGAGATAATTAAGGATCTTGAGACAGGGGGCTCATCCTGGATTATCTTGGAGGGCTCAGTGTAATCGTAAGGGTCTCTATAATAGGTACGTAGGAAGATCAGAGTCACCGTGATAGAGATGTGACAATGGAAACAGAGACTGGAGCGATGTGTGGCCAGGAGCCAAGGAATGCAGGCAGCCTCTAGACACTGGGCAAGAAACAGATTCTCCCCCGGAGCCTCCTGAAGATGCCCACCCTGCTGACCCACTTTGGACTTCTGACTTCCAGAACTGTAAGGTAATTGTCTTAGTCCATTTTCTGCTGCTATAACAGAATGCCACAGACTGGGTAACTTACAAAGAACAGAAGGGTATTTGGCTCATGGTTCTGGAGGTAGGGAAGTCCCAGATCAAGGGCCTGCACCCTGTGACGACATTCTTGCTGTGTCATAACATGGCAGAAGGTATCACATGGTGAGAGAACAGATAAGAATGAGAGACAGAGAGAGGATGAGTGCCAGAACTTCATCCTTTTGTCTGGAGCCCACTCCCCCAATGACTAGCCTACTCCTGTGATAATGGCATTAATACATTTGTGAGGGCAGAGCCTTCATGAACTAATCACTTTTTAAAGGTGCCACCTCTCAACACTGTTATAATGGCAACCAAATTTCAATATGAGTTTTGGAGGGGACATTAAACCATAGCAGTAATAAATGTATGTTATTTTCAGCCACTAAGTTCATGGTAATTTATTGCAGCAATAATAGAAAACTAATATGGTGTGCCCCAAGTACATTCCACAGTGGACTTGAGGTGGTCATACAAGGTTACTGCAAAGTGGTAGAGCCAGGCAGGGCTGCCATACTGTCCAGCTGGCCCCTGGGGTTCTGCAAGGCAAGGGCCCTAGAGCAGGATTCAAATCAAGTCAGTGTGTCCTTGAAGCCTGTGTCCTTTCTTTTTTGCTAATCTACTTCCTAAAGATAAATTTTAGGGCTAAAGTGAGTAAAATACCAGAAGAGAAAAATTCTATAACATGATGTTTAATGAATAAGTAAGGAATTCAGGAAATGAGTGAGTTCCAAAAAAGAGTTACTGGTGTATGCTAAAATGATCAGGGAAGACTTGGTAGAGGTGTCACAGCTTACCCTGGGCCCTACAGCATGGATAGATTGGAGGTGCTACTAGAGGCAAACAGAAGGTCTCATAGATGGCACAAGGACCTGATAGAAAAACTGCCCCAGACACAGAACAGACAAACCAAACTTCCCACCCTATATCCCCTCCTCCTACCCTCACCCCATTCTCTGCCTGTGGATTCCATTAAATTTTCCAACCAAAGTCTTGGCAAAGGCCTTGGACAATGTCCTGTGGTCTCTCTTGCCTTACGAATGTCAAGTCTCAACCCACAGAGGCATAATTTGTTTTTCTTGCCCACAGTTGTCCAGCAGATCAAGTCTCCCAGGCCATTGCTCCCAGGAATCAGGAACAAAGTGTTCTCAGTTCTTTAAGGGCAATAATCATACACTTTGCCTGTAGTTGGCCAGTTAGATTCAGCACATCCAGATGAGGAAAGTTTGGATTGGAATTCCAGACTTCAACCTTGGCGTGGCAATTTCATTAAACACAGGACAGTGAGTCCAGAGATATATTTTAAACAACCTTTAATTTATAATTAAGTAAATTGTAAGAGAGGTGACATATGACAAAAATGACCCTGGAGCAGAAGACCCAGCCTCTCCATTCCTGTGTTCTGCTGTCACCTGCAACATAACGTTGAGCAAACTCTGTGTCATCATCTGTGAAATGAGAAATTGGACTTAAAATTTTCACAATCAGTTAAGATACTTTGGGCCATAGGCAACAGAAACCCTGATGCAAACTGGTTTAAATATTAAGAAAATGTATTCTCCTGCAGAACAGAAAGTTGAGTGGCAGAGCAGCTTAGGGGTTGCTTAATTTGGTGGTCCAACAATGTCATCAAGAACCTGGATTCTTTCTATCTTTCCCTCTGCTCTTGCCACCTGAGTATCAGCGTCAGCCTCATGCTGGCAGTAAGGTGGCTGCTGTGATTCTAGCATCACGTTCAGACACGGAGCATCCTGAGGAAAAGGAGAGAGAACGACCACCCCCTCCCCATGCCGCCCCCCCCCCCGCCTACAAAAGACATCCCCTCACATGGCATCAGTCATAACTGAGTGACATGTGCCCATTTCTGAACCAATCACTGGAAAGAAGACCTCTCAAGAGGCGGTATTTCAGTCTCTCCTGGAGATGTAAGAGAGAGGAGGACAACTGAACAAAATCACCCTGGATAGCACATTTATAGTGACCTCTATTCTTTCAAAGGTCCCTTCCAGCTCTAAAAATTCCATAAATTAAAAGACCTTTGTTTGCCCGGTACGGTTTAAACCCCCAATCTACATGCCTACGTAGAACCATGCACTGTGCTATGCAACGGGGTACAGCAGTGGCAAGAGGCTTTCGTGGAACGTTCAGTCCAGGAGAGCCTGCCCACACCACAGCCACGGCAGTCAGTCACATGGCTCCAGCCCTTGCAGCAAGTCATCTCCAACCGTGACCCTAGATACGGCCCTGTAGTGTTGGTTGTGTAAATAAATAAGAGAAAATGGTTGCTATTAATTTATGCAAGTTACATTTGAAAAACTAACCAACCAATGTCCCTGTTCTCTACCCTCAAACAATCTTAAAAAACTGTATGGAATTACACAGTGAGAAACAGGGTGGTAGATGGGGCGTTACATTTTCTTAAAAGGAAATTCAAATTGGTTACTAGAGTTTTTGACTTCACATTGACCATTGGCAGATTGTGTCTTTTTAAACTCATTTCCAGAGCACTTGAATGAGGAACGACATTTTTTCCCCTAGCATAGACCTGGTCCCTGGAGTTATTTCCTCTAGCTACAATGACTTTTCTAAGGAAAAGAGAAAATAGAGATGGATGGATGTTTGATAGAAAATTTTACCCTTCTCGTTAGTCTTTTTTTGTGGGGCTCAGTGTGTTTGCTCAAGTCCAATTACCTGTGTCTTTCTTCTCTGGCTGGATTAGTAACTATTCGATTCAACCAAAGCATAGAACACTGTCACTAAAATGATTGTTCTTCTCCCAGCAGGATACTTAGGTTTTGACTGAGTAATCAAACTCTGTAAGAAATTTCTCCAAAGTATTTATTATACCAAGTAATGGGAACAGGAGATATGTTTTGTTATATAATACATTATAACTATCTAGAAGAATAGACCAAAAAAAAAAAAAAAAAAAAAACCCTCTTCCTTAAACATGAAAGTCACACTACTCATCTTTCTTAGCACACATGGTGATAAATGTATGTGCCCCATCTTGCAACAGTTTTACCAGACGACCATGAGAATAAGAAGCATGTAAAGCAATAAGTATATTTGAATGAAAGAATAAAGCATTTTTAAAGTTCTAATTTTTCTACCCAATCCTTGCTGCCAGTTGTTGAACTGTGGGTGGGGAAGGCATTCTGTCCTTGTCGTAAGGCTTGGATTTCCCACATAACACTGACGTGAATTCTATCAGACCTGCAGTAACACTTAAAATCTCTCTTTCCCACCATCACGTCTAAGCAGCCCCACTTGCAGATGTTACCCTGGCTCTCAGGAGGTCCTTTTCTATGTTCTGTCCTTGATGGAGCTGCTAATAAGCTGTGAAATGGCCAAACAAGGAGAAAAACAAAGACCCAGAATCAGCTACAAACTGAATAACTAATATTAATACTTGAAAAATGGTGGGCCCAACAGTGACCATATGGGAATAGGCCAGATTTGTTCATTCTCTTTCAGACTCTCATTTCAGGTCCCGGCTTTATCCTACCTCACAGGCTATCTCATTGAAATAGAAAAGCACATTAATTTGGTGGAGACTTCTTATTTCATGCCCATAAAATCACATATAGCATTGTTTTTTTTTTAAGGAACATCTTTAACCTTTCTGCTTGAGGTTTTTCCTTGGGTGGAAGGCCTCTTTAAGGTGCTTTGCTTTTCATTCTCCTAGGATCTATGCTCTGAGTCTTGATGCATTAGTTACAGTTCCAAGGTGGGGACAGGTCAAATAACTTTACAATCAAAACACAAACCTTAACAGATGGCTCCTTTATTCCAAGAAAATGCAAGGACTTGTAGGTCTCCTGTGGTAAGGGGATTTGACCTGAACCTTAAGGGATGTCAGAGTCAGCAGCAGGAATTCAGCTCTGGGAGCCAGGCACTGTGGGCTTCCTGCTCAGTTTCCAGGATGTGCTAAAAAGACAAATGCCTGAAAAAACCGTAGACAGGCTGACCCCATTCTCCAAGTGTGGCCCTTGAACTACCATGTACATCAGTTCACCTGAGGACTTGTTAAAAATGCAGGTTCCTGGACCCCATCCCTTGCATTGTGAATCAGCTCTGGAATCTGCCTGTTCCATAGGTTTATGGGGGAATTTTTATGCTCACTGAAGTATGAAGACCACTCCTAGGCTCTTGCTACTCAAAATGTGGTCTTGAGATGAGCAGCATTGGGAGCTTGTGGGAAATGAAGAACCTCAGGCCCCAGACTGTGGAATCAGAACCTGCCTTTTAACAAGATTCTCAGACAATTAATTCCTTAAAGGTCGAGAAATATGTTGCTAAGATAGTTTGGCCTTATAACTTAGTTCTCACCATCTGGGAAGAGAAGTGCGGCTGGGAAGAGCAACATGAAAAGGGGCTTCTTCTCAATCCTAATCTACATATTAGGATCACTGGGAGCTTTTTCACAATACTGACGTCAAGGCCCCACTACAGGCCAGTTTAATCCAACCTCCTGATTAAGAGCTCCACGTCAAATGCCAACGTGCGGCCAGCGTTGAGAACCACTGTTCTCTTAAAGCAAAATTCAGAATCAAAGCTCAAAGCCCTAGACACTGACCATCTCCCCTAAAAAAGCAACCAGGCATTTGCCTATTTAACAAGGGATTCCTAAAATATTTGCCCTTTCCCAGGAAGAGGCAGCATCAGCCTTCTGAATGGCTGCTCATTGTCCGTGCTGCATAGAAATATGCTGGGCCTCCACTGCCCGGGAGCTCAAAAGCGGCGTTCCCATTCCCTTTGTTAACCAACGCCTGGCTCTGGGCATCCTCTGGATGGGAAATGGCTCTTTCTGAGGCAGCATTTCTCTTTGGTTTTTCTGCCCCTGGGATTTGTGATTCTGGACAAGGCATACGCCTTCTCACCATGTCATTTTCCTCATTTGCAGAAGGAAAACACAGTGTCCATTGATTCCTTTGGTTAAGCTGACTGCTGCCCCTGGCGCCTGTCCAGTGACTATTTCTCTTTGCAGCAGCCCTCAACTGGGGGCGAGCCAGGAGGGCGATGGCTGCCCACTTGGAGCACCAGCCCTGAATGCTCTGTCCTGCGAGTGCTCCAAATGCCGGCATGTTCAGCTGACTCACTTCAATGCAGGCAGATCCATCAGAAAGCCTTGGAGCAAGTTTGAGAACACACTTACTACTGGGTTCCTGTGAAATGTGTGAGTTCAGTTTAAGTCCAGGTTCCAGTAGATCAAGGCTTTAGGAATATAAGCCCTTCTTTTCACAGGAAACTCCCCTAATTGGTCCGATGAACTCTCTGAAACTCAAACTAAACTAGAGCCCAAGGACTTATGGTTTTTGTGCCTATGATCATTGATAAAGTCTGCATTACCTTCTGACATCTTCATGTCACATGCTGTTGCCGTCATCCTTGCCACTGTCTCTCCACCTACCACCGCAAATAACATTGAGTGCTTGCTATGTGCCAAAGCATTTCACACTCAGAACATCACTTTGTCCTCACCACCATTTTGGGAGATAGTACTATTATTACTCCCATTTCAAAGAGGCAAAACCAAAAATAAGTTAAATAACTTGCCCCAGGTTCCACAGAGGGAAAGTGGCAGAAACTGGCTTCGTCCAGATCTATGTGACTCCGATGTATGTGGCTACAAAATGGGTCTCATTCCTGATGTTTCCCAATCCCTCTCCTCAAGTCTCGTGCTTCCTAGGGACAGGGTCTCCTGCACCAAGCCTCCCCTCTGGCTCCGCTTATTTAGGACCTGGCTATAGCGAATAGTAGAGTTGAATAGATTCAGAACCAACTGCGAGGGTAGGGGAGTGGGGCAGGGAGTAAATTTAGATTCCTATTTCATACCAGATGCCAAAAAAATTCCATATGAATTAAAAATTTAAATGAAACAGTGGAAATACTAGAAGAATACATAGGTGAATAGTTAGAAAATCTTGAGGTAGAAAAGGATATTACAGAATGACACGAAGGACAGAAGCCACAAATTAAAATACCAAGGATTTTGACTGCACAAAATTTTAAAATGTAAATTTAAATGTAAAAAGCAGTCAGCAAAAGGGAAATAACTGCAAAACATGTGGCAAGGAATTAATAGATTGGCTGAGGGCAGTGGCTTACATAATCTTAGCACTTTAGGAGGCCAAGAGGGGAGAATTGCTTGAGGCCAGGAGTTTGACACCAGCCTGAGCAACAGTGAGACCCGGTCTCTACAAAAATAGAACATTTAGCAGGGCGTGGTGGCACGCACCTGTAGTCCCAACTACTCAGGAGGCTGGGGCAGGAGGATCTATTGAGCTCAGGAGTTTGAGATTGCTGTAAGCTAAGCTGACGCCACAGCACTCTAGCCTGGGTGACAGAGACAGACCCTGTGTCAAAAAAACTAAAAGAATTAATAGATTGAATATATAAAATTTTCTTACAAGCCAGTAGGAAGGAAGAAAAAGATGAATACTCCAATTTAAAAATAGACAAAGAGAAAAGAAGGAAAAAAGAAGACTAATATTCACAATGGATGAGGATGGAATTCTGGCAACAGACTTTTGCATTCTCTGCAGGTGGGAGTATGAATTGACACAACCTTTCTAAAGGTCGAGTTGACAAAATGTAGTGAAACTTTTTAAAAATGCAGAACAGTTGGCCCAATCATTTTGAGGAATGGATCTTAAGGAAATAATTAGGAAGGTACATAGCGACCCAGCAGGAGGATGACCCCGGAATGGTGTGGACAGAAGTAAAAAAAAACTGGCAACACCCTAAAAGCCCAGTAAGGGAATAGCTGAAAATATCACACTACGTCCCTGAGATGAAAGTGCTGTATAATCATTAAGGAGAGATTTTATTTATTAACCTATATTCATTGGAAAAATGTTCACAATATATTGTTTAGAAAAAGAAAAAAAAATACAGTTATCCCACACAATAACTGTATTTGTACTCAGGATATCCAAGAAAGGTTTGTCTCCAGATAATGGGAGTGCCTTCATTTGGTTTCTATTTTCTTCCTTTGGTATGTTTGCATTTTTCATTAATTCTATGATAACTATGTACAGCTTTTGTAATGAGAAAGAAAAATTCAATAGAAGTTGTAAAAGAGGAATCATCCTAGAGCTCTAGTTCTAGTCTCTGGGTGGCCAAGAGAGGGAGGGTGTGGATTTAATCACAGCAGGGACCCTCCTGAGAGGAAGCTGTGACCAGCCTGGGGAACTGGTCTTGCCCTGGTCTTGCCCACGGAGGCCTGCTCTTCCCTAAAGCCAATCAGCGATCAGCCCCAAATGTCCCCGCCATTCTGGACGGAGGTCTGGGCCTCCGCTCTGTGCCCAGGACCCCAGTACGGGTCCATGCCCTGCAGAGGATACCCGGGAACCGGGGGCGTGGAAAGAGGCAGCCTGCGCCTGTGCCATGGGGCCGGCAAGACCCCTAAGTCCAGTCTTGGCCTCTCTTTCCGCCCCATGTGGGTAGCTATTTTCCAGAGACAGGCTGCTCTCCTTTTGATCTGCCGAAAAACACCCTGTGACTCTCTGGCCCTTGGTTAAGATTCACCAGCGACGTAAGGTGGCCACCTCTCTGCAAATGCCGACGGACCCACCAGCCCATTGGCTGCTGCCTCTCCACCTCTCCGCCGTCCCGGGCCAAGCCCGACCACTCCTCAAATTGTCCCCAGGAGGCTCTAAACAGATGTGGCAGCCAACAGCCAGAGGCGCGCGCGGTGGCGGAGCACCGCAGGGCCCGGGCAGGGCGCGCTGGGAGCCCATTTGCACCCAGTGACTGGCTCCCAGAGAGGGGGACCCAGGTTCGCCCGGCCGGAATCGGGGAGGTGCACCCCGCCCGGGCCGCCGGCTTGCGGGGATCCCGCAGAGGCCTGTTCTCCCACTTATCATCTCAGGAGCCCCGGGTGCCCGCAAGCCACGGGGATGTCGGTCGGGGGTCTCTGGGGCGTGGCCGTCCGGAACGCCAGTTATCGCTCGCTCGGCCCAGGGGCTCCGACACCCTCGCTGAGGGAAGCCGCGCTCCGCGGAGGCCCCGGGGCTGTCCCGGCTCTGCCTCAGCCCTGGTCGCGTCAGCGAGAGGCGAGGACGCCCCCGTCCCGCCAGCCTGGGCTGCCCCTGGCCCCGGCCGGCCGACTCGAGGGGACCTCCTTGCACCTCTGCCCTCTCCTCTTGGCCAACCTAGGGGTCTCAACAAAGCGCAGCCACCACTGGCCCTCGGATCCCGCCGCCGCCTTCTCGGGGCGGGGCTACTGCCCCAGAGCTCGCCAAGTCCGGGGCTTTCGGGGACCCGGGCCGCCGGGGGGCCCGCCAAGGGGCGCTGCGGGGCCTGAGGTCGCTGGGTCAGGTGGCCTCTGCGTTTCCACTGACCCCCACCGCAGGACCGGAGATCTTGGAGCACAGCACCGCCCCGGCCCTCATGACCGCGGGGGACAGGGAAAGGGACACGGGGGACCGGGCACGCGACCCAGCTGGGTGCGCCTGGAGAAACTGACCCAGGCCTGGGAAAGGAGGCGAAGACCCCGCAATCCGGCCACCTCGGAGCTGCCGAGCTCACAAAAGGCTAGAACTAATCTACTAAAGGAGAAAATGTTAAGAGGAAATTTGAGGCAGTAATAGCCGCAACATCTCAGACAACGGCAGGGGAAAAAAAAAAAAAAAGTTATGAATCAGGCTTTCGCGCAGGGACTCAGATTTTGCAATAAGCGCTTAATTAAAAATAAAATATATTGATGCGGTAGGCAAGTCGCGTTCCTGGGAAGGTAAAAATACAGTGGACTCCCCCACACCCCAGATGCTCCACCTGCCTGCTGTAATTACAGGGCTTCAGAGAGGAGGGGGAAAAACACGACAGAGAGAAATCTGCTTGCATATTTTTCTTCTATTGTGCTGGGCTCATTTGAATTATAATGTGTTGCAGGCCAGAGTAGGAAATTTTGTGCCTTGAATAATGAATCCCCCTGGAGCCCAGGGTACCTGTACTTCTCTTTAGTGTCCACTGAGAATAACGTGTTCGACATTCAAGTGACAACACTGGAAAGGATTTCAAAGCCCCGGAGCCCCAGAACGCGGGACACCCCGACGGCTCTCCTGCCTGCCCTCTCTTTGGCTTCCAAATGCAGCAAGCTCTTTCTTTGCTTAAAATGTGTTCATCTTTCACGCGGGTCCTGGCTGTACCACAGAGATACAGTACAGATAGGCAGGCTCTTCTGAAGCTGAGCTAGTGCTGCCCGGCACAAAGCTTCAAAGCTGCTAAGGTCTAGGATACTATCCAGGTTTTTTAAAATGGAAAAACTGGGAACAGAGAGGCTCAGTATCTCGTCCCAAGCCAAAAGAGGCTTTTGTGGTCACTATCGTTCCACTGGTTCAGGCTGGCTTTTCCTAAGAAAAGATAATAAACATTTAGTAATTTAATAAGACAAATACCATTGAAGTCACAGCACTATGCAAACCTTTGGGACACCCCATGGTTCTGAACAGCTATTTGGTAGAGATTTTACGTTAATGGGCAAATGCAGAAAAAAAATCTGAAAATCCCAGTAAGATAAGGAAACAAAAACTGTGCAAATGATAGAAGCAAGTGATCTCTCATGCCCAAACTTCCAAACAAGTTTTTGTTTGTCTGTTTTTGTTTTTCAGTTGAGCATTCTTTCTGGTTTAAAATAGATTCAGAAATCTTTTTAAAAACAAGTTGCTTTTGAACAAATGTATTAAGGTATAATCATATAATGCCATAGAACCATTAAAAGAAAGAAAATTCTTTACTGACATGGAAGGATTTCCAAGATACATTGCTAAGTAAAAAAGCAAATATACTGCTATTTATGTAGGGTGAAAAAATAAAGAAGCATGTGTTTACATATCTGTTTGTAGAGCCATAGACTACCTCTGGGTGCCTATTGCCTTTGGGGAAGAGATGGCTGGGTGTAGGAGGAGAGATTCCCCCCCCCCTTTATCTGAATCCTTTGTCATTTTGTTCTTAAACAATGTAAATATTGTTTGTTTAAAAAATAAATTAAAGGCAATAAATATTAAAGTCTTTGTACTGTAATACAGCCTAGTGAAGAGTTGGTGATGGAGAGAGGGGTGGACGGGTAATTGCTAATCTTGGTTTTGACAGGTAATTGGAGTCATTACTTCCTCATCTTTTCATCACGTCTGTTAACCACTTGCCAAAGGAAGCTGGTATGGAGTTTTCGCCTCTGTCTGCCCTCTGCTCGAACATAGGCACAAATAGGCAGGGAAATGACCCAAAAATGGGATATAGGAAGGAATGCAAAGCAGAAGCAAAGACGAGGTTTAATCAGCAAGTGAACAAAGGACAGCTGACTACACTCGTTTACTCTCTGAGCTAGGACATTTCCTTTGTGTCCTGAGAACTATTTCAGGACTTTTTCTAAGTCTCTACTTATTAACATTCTAAGAGCTCTGAGCTGAAAAGAAGAGAACCCCAAGGCCTGGGAAAGGCAACAACTGTGCCAGACGTTTTGGGTCTGGCTGAACCATCTTGAAATAGCTCTTCAGAGAGTGCTGTACCACTTCCAGCAGCCACGAAGAGCAGGGAAACTGAGAGTGTCATCTAAATGGTCTGAGATATACTCCCCAAGAGCTCCCAGTCGTGCTATTCCGATGCTCAGTCCCGCAGTACAGCTAATACTCAAACTGTCCAGAGAGTGAGCCCAAAGAGCCCAGCTGGGCCCCGACACGAGACCATCCTCCCCAAAGACAGTGTGTGAACCTCCTCTGGGATAGGGCCCGCCTACCCGAACAAAACAAAACACAAACTCTCCATCTCTCCTTTCACCTGCTCTCTGATTCCCTCTAACAGAGCCCAAACCTTTCCCCTCTCAGAGTAGTGTTTCTCCACCTCAGCACTATTGGCATTTTGCACCAGATAATTCTTTGTCATCGGGGGTCTATGTTGTGTGTCGTAGGATGTTCAGCAGCAATCCTGGCCTAGCCTCTGACTACTAAGTGCCAGTAGCACCCTTCCCCGAGTTGTGACAACCTAAAACGTCTCCAGACATTGCCAAATGTTCCCTGGGGAGGGGGCCAAATCGTTCACAGTTGCGAACCATTTAATTAGAGGCTAAAATCCAATACTTCTGAGAGATGTAACAACTTTTTTGTTTAATAAAATGCTAAAATATAAATAATATTTATTTAAAAATAATTACCAGACAGATAAAATGCAAATAAAAAGGCAAAACTATGGAAAGGGAGGAGGCACAAAACACACATATGCAGGCCATTTGGGATGTATGTATTTGCTGGGAGTTAGATATACGGTGGGATTTGGGTGCCATTAAGATGTCATACTGGATACGATCCATTTACCCCATCTGCCCCTTCAAATCCACTTTCCACCCCTGTCCACCTGCTCTGCATCGACAGGCTGCACCATCGTGCTTTTTGGCTTTGGTTGAGTTTGGCCAATGGGAAGAACTGGCCCACGGGGGTGTGAGAGGAGGATGAGGTTGATTACTCCAGAAGCCCCCTGCCCAGATCATGGTTGGTTGGTTCTCTGCTTCCCTCTTCCACAAGCCATAGCTCCTGTGGGTCGGGTATCTGCCTCGCATGCAGGAACTGCTTCCTCCCTTGGCCTTTCAGGCCTAGAAGTGGCATGGGTTCTCTGCTGTTGCTAATGCCAGGATATTACATTGTCCCACCCCGGTTTTCCTAAATCTTGCCTATACTTTTATAAGTCATCCCTTTATCAAAACCTACTCCAGTTATTCAGTTTGAGCCATCTGTTTCCTGCTCAACCCTGACCAATATAGGTGACACAGAAAATCATTCCAGGGGAAGGTTGCCAATCTGGGACAGGATTTAGGAATTCTTGGATCCTTTGACCAAACACCAAATAGGCTGCAATGCCCTGAACCAAGCAGATTGTGATATCTCTTCTCTCTCTGTTTCTCCCCCAGTTTCCAAACCCAGGCCTGAGATCTCCCACTCACACTATCTGCAACATGAGAAAGCATTTGCCCCTCTACCAAGAGTAGATGTTGTCCTGGCCACGTTTGGCCTTCTCAAAACAATCATATCAAGGACTTAAAAAGCAAATCCAGGAGAGAGAAAAGATAACAAGACCTTCCCCTAGGAGACCATGCTCTGTCTCCTTTATCACTTAAGCTACAAGAATGGAAGTGGAAAACATCTACACGTCCACCCCTTTGAACTTACACTACCTGGAAAACCAGGACCAATGAGTATACTCCAATTTAGCACAAAATTTCTCCTTTAGGCACAGAGTGTCTATATTAATATGTTAATTCCAATGTATCCAGAAGGAAAAGTGGGGGCCCTCTTCTCTGGCCCCCAGGGCTGTCTGGGCTAGGCAAGGGGAGATCCACTGTTCTAGGCCTCAGCTGCCACAGGGCAGGAAGGAATAGAGCTCCTGTATGGTGCTCGCCCATGAGCACCCAACGATGAGGAGGGCAGGTGTGGCAAGGATGGGCCCAGGGAGCCAGCTCGGCATCTGGCAGCAGTGCCTGTGGGCCAGGCCAGGACAACAACCTCGATTGTCCCTCCCAACAGTAGCCTTGCTGATCCCAGAGAAAAGAAAGCCAGGGGGCCATTTGGACCAAGCCTCTGCAGGAAGAATGCTGCCCTTTCTCTGCAGCTCTGATCCCAGAGTCATGGAATCAACAGCTCAGAAGCTGGCAGCCCCCTCGGAGGCCTGGGCAGCCTCCGCCATGGTCACATGGTCCAAGACACTCTGTTCTTTGTGACAGCTGCTTGGCCGGGTGGGCTGAGGACCTCTGCAGACAAAGATGCTTCAGGTGCCCCTGAACCCCCTGGAAATTGATGAACAATTTCCTCATCTGTGCCCCCAGCATGCCCCATTCACCTGGCCCTGGGCCTCCCCGCAGCCTGGTGCTTGACTGTTATTCACAGTAGAAACAGAGACAGCATCAGACTCAGGGAGCACAAGGGCGGCACAAACACCTCGGGGGCTTTTGCCTCATGCAGCTAACGTCAGAGATGTTTTATGAAAACAAGATTGGAGGTCACATTGCTTCTTGGATAAAAGGAACTTTGCTTCAAAGAAATTTACTTGGTAAACAAAGCTAGGAAAATTGCCAGGACATCCCTAGGCACAGCTCGCCACCTTCGAGGTGCCCAGTGTTTCCAGAGTTGCTAACACTGGATCAGGCACCCAGAGGCCTGATGGCTGCACCTCTGGGGCCCTCAGTCCCCCCCACCCCGTAAGAACACAAAGCCTGGCCTAAATGAACCCCAAAGCTATTTCCAGTTCTATATTCCATTCATATTTAGGAACATCCTGTCTCTTGGCACCTACTACGGAGAAGTCAGCCAAGAAGAACAGGAGGAGGCCGCATAACCCTGGAGCCAGACTGCCCAGGTTTGAATCCCAGATCCATAACTTTACTACCTGGGTGACATTGGGCAGGTTATTTAATCTCTCTGTGCCTCAGTTTCCCCATCTGAAAAGTGGGGATAACTTTAGCACGTGTTTCATAGGGTTGTCATGAGGGTTAAATAAAATAACATAGGGGAAGCATTTAGAACAAACCTAGCACAGAGTGGGCACACTTGGCATTTGCAATTTTCATGACTCTTTTCACTTTTATAGAATGCCATCTGAGTCTTTTCCTGTCACTAGCTCAGCCTTGCTAAAAGCAGTTTGGCAAACAGGTTCTCACAGGGCAGGGAATGGTGTTTTTCAGGGGGAATTGAAAATAATGCCAACCACATTCCCTTCTGTGCTAGCATTCTCTGGTGCTGGGAGGGAGAGTTGGCAGGGGGTCTGTGGCTCCCTACAAAATTAGGCAGGACTGTTTCTCCCAGTGTGGAGACAGAAACGCAACCCAGAGAAGGGCCTCTCCAGAGCCTCCATGCGAGCTGTGGCCAAGGCTTCTGCCCAGCCGTGAGCCTGCGGCAGACTCCACACCCACCCACCGCTCCCCGCTACCTCCCCTCGAGTCCCAGGTCTGCGCTCACGGTGCTCACGGCCAGGGAGACGTCTCATGCCATTTCATGAGACCCCAAAGCCACAGCCACAGCAGCCAAAGTGCTGGGCAGTGACTGAAGCTGGGTGGAAGCTGAGGAATCACTGTCCCGAGTACCCAGAAAACAGCCACAGAGGGAAGGGCAAGTTCAGAGTCTGCCACGGTTAACTCCCAGGCAACAGAGGGTGAGAAGGGACCGTGACCTTGGAATTCCAGCCCATGAAGGGCCTAAGAATCCCTTCTAGCTAGTCAATGGCTAGACACCCTATTCACAAATACAGAGTATTTGGGCTAGGCGCTGGCTATGGCCACCTCTCCTCTCTACATCCCTTCACCATCCCTATCCCGCCCTCCCCCGGCCCCCTTTATAGAAAGTGTCTTTGAGTTCCCTTGTCCTCTGGCTTCTGGCTGGGTTTGGCCAATAGCAGGCAGGACCGTGAGAATGGAGGGCAAAAGGAAAGTGAATTCAGTTACTTATTTCCCCCAGAAAGCCTCTTCTTCGGCCCCCTGGGGCCTAGGAGTGAGGGAAGCCTCCTCCCGTGACTAGCCCTGGTGTTTGTCCTTAACCCTGCCCACGCCTCTGTCTGGAGCCCTCGCCCTGCTCAGCCCCTGCAGGAGCATGCGCCTGCTTCCTGCGGGGACCCCGAGCTAGGCCAAGAGCTGGGCTCAGGGCTCTTCATCCATCAGCTTGGCCTGCTCTTTTTCCTTTTCATACTTGTACCACAAAAGAATACACATAACATATATGGAAGATATGAAGCTATGACCCATGCTAAAAATGTAGATAAGTATCAATACCTTTGAAACATGCTGTGTTTTAAGGCCATCTCCCCATCGCCAGAGACACACACGTGTGGGTGCACACACATGTGCATACACGGGCACAACTCACCATGGCAAAAGGCTGGGAGAAAAATAATGACCTTCCTTTTCCACTTGTCAGCCCAGGGTTCACATCTCAGCTGGCCCAAGATGCTGTGTCCTGGGAGTGCCATGGACCCCGATAGCCACACCAAGCTAGACCCTCGATGGGTAGAATGCTGGGGAGCGGGAATGCTGGAGCAATATTCTGATCGCCCCGTCTGCTTCCTAATGGGGAGCTAGGACAGAATGTCACACACCCAGGGCTTTGGGGCCGCTTTCCTTCCTTCCTGCTGCGATAATCATTACTATATGCAGCCCAGCAATTTGGCGCCTCAGCAACCAGACTCCTGGTAGGTGCCCAGGCTTGACCATTATAGGGGGATATTATGATCCTGATTACAGGATGACTGAGCCATCCAGCAAAGTGACCGGTAATTTGCAATCTAATGGCCATTCAGTGGTGGGTAATATTATGGACCTTACCCTGCAATTGTAAAACAACCAGCCCCTCTCTAATGTAGCAGTTTTCCCATCAAAAGCCCAGCCTTTGCTTTTGATTTCTGCTAATCAGTAGCTGTGCCAGCTTTGGCTTTAGACTTGGAAAAGCTAAACAAGGGAGCATGAAATGATACACTCCTCTTTAGGGGCCCCTGAATGGGAAGTTTAGGCAGCTCTGTCAAGTGGAGGGAAAAAAACAAGTGCGAGAAGCATCTGGAAGGCAATTTCATTTCTTAAAAGAGCAACCGCAAAAGCTTTGCAGAATGTAGCAAGTGTTGTCTGGGAATCTGGGAGACCAACAAAGCCAGGCATAACATACACAGACAGGTGTGTGCACAGTTCCAGTTAAGCATATACCATAGCCCACGCCCACTTGTGTACACACATGCACACACACGCACGTGGGTGCACAAATACACACAGAAGAATACAATTTCCTCCAACACCGGGCTGCCTGCTGGCAGGATCCCAGGTTAGACGTTGAGGGTCTCCCCTGTGTTCTGTCTACAATTCTGCTCGTGGGCACAGCTCAGTTCCATCTGTCCTAGGGTCAGTGGCATTGTCAGGAAAGAAGACAGTCTGATTAGAAGCTCAGGTCACACTTGGGTCACAGTCCACTGGGACACCTCAATTTTATGCCATTCCTCAGAAACTGCCAGGCACCCACGAGTTCAAATCCATCACTAATGACCAGCTTGACCTTGAGTGGTCAGCTTAGCCAAGCTGGCACAGTGGAGGGAAAAGAATCCATAATTAACTTGCTGCACAGTTAATGGCTTAGTTTTTCTGAACCTCGGTTTCCTCAGCTATTAAACAGGGAAGATAATACCTTCCCTGTCTGTGAACCAAATGACCTCTCATCTGTGCAAGTGTTTTAAAAAATATAACAAGACTACAGAGACTAGGATCATTGAGTACTGGCCAACTGGGGGAGTTAACTGCACATTCTGCCCAGCTCCAGCCTAAGCCTCAGCCCCTTAGACTTATCCTGGCTCTTATGGAGAATGTCCTGACAAATGTCAGTTGCATTCCACGGTGACAGGACTGGCCCTCCAGCTGTGCATCACCCTTACTGTACATCACCCCACCACCACCACCAGAGAAACCCCAGAATACAAGAAAGGATGAAAGGATAAGAGAGAAAAGTAACAGAACTTGGTCATCTCAGCCTCTGGCCATGATATCAGAGCTGAAAAGTAGTAGCCTCCCAGCACGCATGGGAGGGTCTTGTCTCTCCAATTCCTGGCTCCTTCCCTGGACAGAGAGGACAACTTGACATGTCCCTCACGGTTACAAGCCATGGTGGGATTCTCAACACAGCAATATGTCATGAGCATAGAATCTAGACCCTTCCTTCTAAACCCTGCACCAGGTTGCTCCTGCAGCAAGGAGTTGGAAGGAGCAGCCCATTGACCAGGAGTAACAGCTTTCACTGGTACATGGTGGTAGGACTTAGAAATGAAAGTGCCTTCCAGTTCTGGTTACAAACTATCCACGTCGTCAGAAAAGAGAGAGAGGAAGAAGGGAATCATGACATGCAATCCTTCCCCCAACCCTGAGGCTCAGCTCCAGCCTGGTCCTGCCCCTTCTTCTCTGACTTGCTCCACTGCAGTGTCTCCCTCAGGGGCATGAGGCCATTGAATGTTTACTCCAATGGAATGGGGACATGGGAACCAGAGTCCAGAAGGTAGCTGGATCAGACCACGAGAAACAATGGACAAAATGGGATTGCTGTCTTTCCTGACCTCATTGGAGTCTAGATTTGGGGTGCCCATCTGCAGTAAACTCACAGGGGGCTTGCACTGGAGCTGGAAGTTAAAAGTGGAGATTATTGGCAAATAGCTACAGAGAAGGAGGATGACTGAGAAAAAATGAGATAGATCACACTATCAAGAAAACAGATAACACTGGAAATCATGGCGAACATTGGATTCACTCCTCCAAATCCATTTCACCATAGATGATTAATCAAAGCCAATCAAGTAATCCCAATGGACATGTGACTGAACCAGAGCCCATGAGACAAGGGAGGAAACTTCCTTCCCCTTAAGAGAAAGCCACAGAAAGGAACAGTTTCTTTTCTTCCTTTGGCTATTATCACATTCACAGGTGATGCCTGGAACAGCTGCAGCTATCTTGATACCAGCCAGATGACGATGTTAATATCCAAGATGGCAGAGGGGAGAAGCACAAAGAATATGGGTCCCTGGTGATGCCATTACTGTAAGAAACAACCAAGCCTGTGTCTATCCTACCTGGATCTTCAAGTTACGTGAGATAATATGTATCCTTTATCTGAGCAAGTCTCAATGAGGTTTTCCGTTAAGTGCAGCTTAGAGCACCTTAATTGAGATACAAACCCAAGATGGGGGAAACTGGAACATTAAGTCCAGAGTGGACCCACAGCCACACGCAGCACTGATCTGCTGAAAGCCGCTTCTAACCCACCCCTATAAACCCAGGTCAGCCCCAGCACAGCCTGGAGCCAGCTGAGTGTACAGGTGCGGAGTTCCCAGCCTCAGCTGCCAGAGAGTTGAGAGGGCAGAGAGCCAGCCCATCATAAAAGGCCATTCAAGGGCTTCTGGAACACAAATGTCCAGGCCAGTTGGGGACTTCCCCTTCCCTCCAGGAGCCTCCCTTGAGCCTCTGTGTCAGCCAGGCCCCACAGCTGCCAAGCGTAGAAGCCAACTCCAAATGGGGGGCAGCGCTCCGTAGAGCCCCTCTCGAGACGCTACAGCCCCTGAACACCAGGGGCTTTGGGGCATTTGTCCCCCTGTGAAAAGCCCTCATTCCAGGGCCGTGGAAATGCACATCCAACGGCAGCATCTCTCAGAGCCTCTACTTGGCACACTGGGGATGGCAAAAAGGTCCTGTGGCGCATGTCTCCGGCAGGAGTCCGTGTTTCTGACTCAGTTTAACACTCCAGGGGCTTATGCTCTGTACTCGTACTCTTCCAATGACACCGGAAGTGCAGGGAACATCAGTGTTGACCTATCTACCCTTCAGACATGCACAGGATACCAAGAGTAGAAAATCTCAAAAGGTACAACTCTCGGTTTTACAGGTGAATAAACAGAAGTCTAGAAAGGGAGAGAGGTACTCAGGGTGCCGTAATCAGCGACTGATTGTTCTTTCTTTCTCCAGCTGATGCCGTCAAGGCAGGGTGCCCAGAACAAGGTGGGCAATGCCTCCACATCAGTAGCGCCTCTCCGCAGAGCCTGTGGGGATAAAGCTGCTCCTTTGCCTAATAATTTTTTAAGTCGTACATCGGGAGCAGCAGCGTGGGTGCCTCGCGCTGCTCAGTGGCCAACAAGGCCTGCTGTGAAGGCCACGTCACACTTCCCAATTCAAGGAAGAGGAAAGGGGCTGCTGTCCGCGGGCGTAGAGGCCAAGCCGCGTGCAGGTTGTGCCAGCCGGTGCAGTAGGCACAGAGCCAGCCAGGGCGTCCTGGGCTGCGGCAGCCACACCTCCCCCAGGACAGGCTCTGGGAGCAGCCAGAGTCTCAAGAGTTGACCCCATTCTGTCCACTGGCTGCCCAGGAGGGAAGCCCTGGGCCATGGCTGTGCTCACATGGTGCCGGGCTGGGCCAGCCTCACAGAAGCCAGGGACGCTACAGCCCACCTTGCTCCAAGACGGGGCCACAAGACCTAGCACCGTGGCTCCCAAAGCTGGCTGCATGTTAGAATCACTAGAGGGCATTTTGCCGTGGTCCCCACCCCTTCCCCACCCGCCACCCGCCCAGACCAATGCAGCTGGACTCTCTCGGTGGGGCCCAGGCATCTGGACTCCTCACAGCAGCCCAGGCGATTCTAACCTGCAGCCGTGGGTTGTGAATCCAGGGCTGGACAGTGTGGAGTGGGGCATCCCCTGTATGTGCTGCTGTAAGACGGGAAGAAAGCAAGTGTGGTCCGAGGCTGACATCCTTACCTCTGCCCCACTCCTGCCTCCTCAGTGGCCTCTTCCCTCTCCCTCACCCCTCACATCCAATAGAAGGCCCTCAGTCTGGTTGAGGCCCTCTCACAAATGTCCTTAAACACGTGCCCTTTCATCTCTGCTAGGCCAGCTCTGTGTGGACCTTCCACAGCTTCCCAATCGCTTGCTGCCTCCAGCCTGGTTCCTCCAGCCCAGCCCCGGTGCGTCCTTACGTCCATCCTCACGGGCAGACACGGGTGAGCCACTCCCTTGCACCATTACATCCCTTCCACCACTCACCATCGCCAGTGCCTTACCAGGGCCTCCAAAGTCATTCCCCACCCTGCCTCACTTTTCCCGCCTTCTCCCCTGCAGCATCCTGTCCTCCTACCATAAAATGTTCAATTCTTAAAATGCACCATGTTTTCTCCCTGACCTCCCTCCCCACGCCGCTACGCCTGGCCACAGCCACATACTGTTTAGCAAAGGTGTCGCCTCCTTCAAGACTTTTCCTCTACTCCCCTCCCCAAGTCCAAGCATTCTCCTGACATCCCCTTGCCTCCCCCATCAGCAGGTTTCTTGCCACCCTACACTTGCATGGTACTTTCAGTGCACCTTACTTTCTGGGAGAGGAGGGCCTTGACCCGTTTCACCCCTAGATCACCAGAGCCCAGCACCATCATGAAGCAGACACTGAATAAATATTTGTCTGGTGAACAAACAATAGCACTCACCACAATGTATTAACAATTATCTGAGCTCATCGATGGTAAACTCTGTGTGCCGAGTGCTGAAGACAGAAAGGCGAATTGGACAGTGTCTGGAACATAGGGAACACAGAAGAAAACGATGCCAAATGAGAGGACAGGAAGGCCCTCCTCCTCTTCTTGTCCACTGGACCAGCCACTGTTGTTGATGAAACACAGAACATCTCACAGCAGTAACTCAAAGCTAACGAAACAGGTTAGAGAACACTGGTGAGATCATCGTGGAGGTCAAAGAGCTTCATTAATAACCTGATTCTCCATCAGAGAAACATAAACCACTTTGAAAGTTAATTCATTTTTTCAAGGTATGAGGAGTGTACCCTAAGAAAAATGTGATTTGGAGAAGAATATTAGGTAATTTGTGTGTCATTTATTAGTGTTGAGGACCAGCATTCCTCTAAACATATGTAGATTCCACGAAAGAATATGAGTGTCCTCTTCATCTTTAGTGCACTTATCACAAGTTGCAAAGGCTTATTTAGCTGATTGTTTTTTAAATATCTAACTCCGTCACTAACCTTTAAAGTTATGGTAAGGGCAAGAATAATGTCTATTTTATATCCCCAGCACCCAGCACCGTGTTCTGACACTTAGTAGGTGTTCAATAAATGCTGGCTGTCTGAATGAATGAATGAACACACAGGGAATACAGCACAGGAGCTCATTCATCACTGGAAAAATACGGAGCATTAAACAGAAAAAAGCCATCATGAAACCACTTTGAAAGACAAGGAAAATGAGCAGAGAAATAAGTCAAGGTCACTAAGGAGTCAGATTTTAAAAGAAAGAGAGAGACAACTAAAAATATGAAACCAAGAGGAGACATGCTATAATAGACCACTGACTGATAAATTCAGAGCATTGTCACACCACGGAGCTGTGCATAAAACCCTGCTTGCCTAAACCGTGTTAACGAGCTTATGCATTGTTTGTGTTTTGCTCAGATGACAACACCACGGCTGCCCCGTCAGCCTCCATGCTCAACTGTCCCAATCAACTGCCGACTGTAATTAGGGAGTGCTGGGAAGAGGACGTTGGAGACAAATCAGCTTGCATATTTTTTCTTCCATTGTGGTTGGCTCATTTGAATGATAATGTATTGCAGCCGGGGTGTAACACTGACTACACTGAATAATGAGGTGGCTCTGGACTCCCAGCACCTGAGCGGCTGGTCGGCTGGTCGGTTAGTGGCCAGGGACAAAACAGGAGCAACATCTTTGGGAGATAAAAGGATGATCTCAACGTGGCAGGAGACAGATGCTGGGAAATACCCCATCGTAGGTGCCATCCAGAGCTTCCATCATTGGAAGCTTCATTTGTTTTATTCATAGTCATTTTTCCAGCTGAGAGACCTTGAAGGCATCCGGCTGGTGGCATCCTGAGGTGATAAAACGCTGGGGTAGGCGTCCAAAAGAGGCCAGAATCCCCACCCCAGGGGATGCCGAACACCCACGGAGCCTGCTCCCCAGGTTCCAGGAAGCAGGGATAAACTCGGTTCAACTCAGGGGACAGAACCAGATGGCAGCTGAGGGCCCTGACAGCCTGGAGATTTTCAAATATCACTTTATTTTTAACAGGAACATCCCTTGAGAGACACCCCCATGTGGAGACACCCAGCTCCGGACACCTGAGGCAGGTACTGGAAGCCGTGTGGTAGGAGGTGAGGAGGGCAGTCTCTGGATGCAGACTGCCTGGGTCTGAAGCCTGCTCTGCCACTTCCCAGCTGTGGGACGGTCGTGTTCCTCAGTTTCCCCATCTGTGAAATAGACAGATGATTATAACAGCACTCACCTCATACACAAGGTTGCTGTAAGGTTTAATTGTGCAAGTCAGTGTAAAGCACTTAAAATAGTGGCATATGCATATGCAATGCCCAATTAGTATTAGCTATTATCAGAATTGCTCTGTGCACGTGCTAGGGGACACTTGACCTCCAGGTGGCAGAGCACGACATAATGAGTCTCAGGCTCTGGAGTTGGACCCATCAGGGCTTAGCTCAGCAACCCTCTAGCTGGGTGACCTTGGGCAAGTTACTTAACTTCCTGAGCCTCGGTTTCCTCATCTGTTAAATGGGAATCGATAATAGTGACTACTTCATAGCGATGTTGTGAGGGATTAATTAAACAATACATGCCTTAAAACAGTACCTGACACCTAGTATGTACTCAATAAATGTTGGGTAAGAATAATCATGCTAGTGTTATGCTGCTATTATTATGATTACAAACCACCATCAGGAGTTTGATCTTTAGACGGCAGGCAATGGGCTGTCAGGAAATGTTCACTTGAGTTTTTCTGCCCATGTCGTGTGCTGGGAATCTCACTCTGGCAGCAAGATAGAAAGCGGACTAGAAAGCGTAGCTCTAGGCAGGGAGACCATTTCAGTTAGAAGCTTCTGTGGTGGTCAAAATCATCAAAGCAGGGGGGTGGTAATCGCAAAATCATCCTTAAAAATTCTTGAAATAACCAGGACCAAAGCATTTGCAGTTAACTTGTTTTATTTCAGTTAGTTTTTCTGCTATGCCATCCTTTTCCCTGGGGTTCTAGTGGACAAGGTCTAGTTTACTTGGGAAGAGTGACAAGGTAAATGTCTTTCTCTCTTGCACACAGCTCACTCCGGTACCTATTGTTTAATTTGTCTCCGCTTAAATGTGTGGCTCAATGCTACTAATAATATATCACACCGAGACTTCTTGCAGCCTTTCTGGAACAAGACATGGTATTGATACGCAGATAAATCATGGCAGTGATTTGGGGCCGGGGGGTGGAGGAGGGAGTGGCAAGAGGCAAAGACGCTTTGAATGTGTACCTAGACATCTGCCCTGACCGGCACTGTGGGTACCAACCCCATAAGTCTCCTGGGCCCAGCATCTCAGAAACCTCCGTAGCTGCTTCCCTGCCCCCATCTTTGGTGTCTGCCCCCACCCATTTTCATCCAGCTGACCATGATTTCTAAGTGTGCTTTCACACGGGAAGTTTGGGCCCATCCCATTCGCTCCCCACTGCCTGCCACCCCACCCCGGTGACGGGACACACCTTCTCCATCAATCCTCTGGGCTTGTCGGTTGAGCCAACGCACGAATGGCAAAGCCTGCCGGCCTGGAGCCCACACAGTGCTCATCATCCTGTCACCAGGACAAAGGGAAGAAATCCCATTATGTCACCTTCCACATGCGAGAGACAGCGACAATTTCCCCCGTAAACTCTGCACTGACACTGTTATGATGTATCTCCAGCACTCCTCATCAGTATGGAAGGGGAGAGGCCGCGGAAGTTCTTCAGCCTGAAAGATGCCATTCAGCTGGAACTGTGGTCTCCTGTTGTTATTGAAATGACCTGGCTGGGAGCAACCGCCAGTCTGCACCCATCACATCAAATATAAACGCCTACATGGCATCTTCTCTCCTTTCAGAGGACTCGCATGCTGTTCATTTACTCTGGGTGCGCGCCAGAGGCCAGGAGTACGTAAATTCAGTCACCACATTTTCACCTGTATTTACCCTTTGCCTTCTCTGTATTTTCTCCCCGCCAAATTTTAAAGAGGGAAACAGTTTTTATTTCTCCAGGAAGTACTTTTCTTTTTCTAGTTTTGAAGAGGGAGAGGACTTTTTTATTTTTATAACCTCTTCTTGCCAACAGCTGAAATGGGCTTGAGTTTCTAAAGTGTGGTCAACACTATCCAACTATAAATACGTTCTTAGTTTAAAACCCGTTTGCTCTTTTCCTGCAAATTATTTATTAATTTCAAAGGGGCACTAGGTACCTTGCAGCGAAGAAGAAACGTGGTAGACGCCACTTAAACCATGTGTTCAAACTTCACATCATCGGGAATGGGACACGCTGACATCACGTGCTTCCCGGTACGATATACTGAGCACGGAGCACCACGTCCGTGATATTCCTGCCAAACATGCATGACCTGAAGCAAATCATGAGGAAATACCAGACAAACCAAATCGAGGACTTCTATAAAATAACGTCTCTATCCTTCAGAAATGTCAATGTTGCAAAAAAAAAAAAAAAACAAACAAAAAACAAAAAAACTGAGGAACTGTTCTAGATTAAAGAAGACTAACCAGGTCTGTATGACAGACTGTAGTCTTGTATACATGTTAAATTTCAAGAATTTGATGGTCGCATTGTGGGTTTTTTTTTTTTTTTTTTTTTTTTTTTTTGAGACAGAGTCTCGCTTTGTTGCCCGGGCTAGAGTGAGTGCCGTGGCGTCAGTCTAGCTCACAGCAACCTCAAACTCCTGGGCTTAAGCGATCCTACTGCCTCAGCCTCCTGAGTAGCTGGGACTACAGGCATGCGCCACCATGCCTGGCTAATTTTTTCTATATATATTTTAGTTGGCCATATAATTTCTTTCTATTTTTAGTAGAGACGGGGTCTCGCTCTTGCTCAGGCTGGTCTTGAACTCCTGACCTTGAGCGATCCACCCGCCTCGGCCTCCCAGAGTGCTAGGATTACAGGCGTGAGCCACCGCGCCCGGCCTCGCATTGTGGTTTTATAAGAGAATGTCCTTGTTCTTAGGAGATGCTTGCTAAAGTATTTGGGAGGAAATGTCTACAACTTATTCTCAAATGGTCTAGCAAATAATAATAAAAATGTGTATATTTTTGTATAAGGACTTATACAGAGAGAGATAAAACAAACGTGGCAAAACATTAAGAGTTGGTGGGTCCACCTGGAGGATCGATGGGTGTCTGTTGCACTATTCTTGCAACTTTTCTGCAGAAAGAGCAGCAGATGTGGTTCTCTCTGCCTTTCCAACCACCAAATCCAGGACTCTCTGACTCTCTCTCTTCACCCACGGACACTCCAACGGCCACTTCTGTCAACGCAGACAGTTCCTCTCCAAGGGAGAGTAACAGACAAATGCCCAGCAGGACGGGGTCCCTTGGTCATGGTCAGCATGCAGACCCTACCCCGGGGCCAGCTACGAACCCAGGGCTGGGTGGGTCTGAGAGCCTCCAGGCAGCCTTTGGAGCCCACTCAGAGACGGACAAGGTCCCAGGGTTGGGCTCGTGGTTAAAAGAGCTCCTTTCAGAATTTTCTTTTTCTTTTATTGCCTTCCCATAGAAGATTATAGATAGCTGAAGTTTGTGAGTTGGATTACTTCCATCCATAAAGTAAGGACTATAAAATCTTTTCACCCTAATCAGAAAAAAGCATCCTTTTGTCCCACTGTATTCATCAATATGTCATATTTAACAGTTACAATTATTGACAGGTATATAAAACATTTCATGACAGAGAAAATAGCTTCCTATAAAATGTTTATTCTTTTTTATTGATAATAAGTTGGCTTCCCTAGCCCTACCAAGAGAATACAGACCACTAACAAGAGATCAAATCCATTTATATGACTTCCTACAATCACTGGCTTTACTCTGGGGCTCTGGTCTGGGCCCTGTCTTTTAAATTTCAGCATCAGTGGGAGCTTGGAGCCCCAAAGCAGGGTTATATTACCTCTGTAATGAGGAAAGTATAATTCTAATAGCATCATTTACTACACCCTTTCATTTTTCTTCTTCAAGACAGACTGTGCTACTGTGTGCCTATGACTTGAATCTTTAAAATAGAAAAATTTCGACTGCAAAGGAATATAAATCAACAGATCTGTCTGCATTCAGTGCCAGGTGGGGGACCGTGCATAATAATGATGATGATGCATTAATAATAACTATAAATATAATTCCTACTTTTATTTAAATGCCTACTGTGTGCCGGGCATTTTACAAAGGCCACAATTTACAGTTGTGCCCTGCACAAAGGTGTCTGGCTGCCTGGGCATGTGGGGACTGAAATTCACTCGCCAAACCCTTTGTCCTTGTGCAGGCTGTGCCGTCCCAAAGCAAGGGGTGCCTTTTCGTAATGCATTACGCCACGTGCTAGTAGATGCCCTGCTTGGGTATATGCTATTTCTGACCCCCAGGACATCAGTGCATTTCACCAATAAGGAAACCCAAGGTTCCCTGACTCAAACCTTATGTGCTTTCTCTCATGCACCATTGTCTTTCTTCAGAGAGAGAATCTACTGGTAGAATTATTTTTTTAATTCTAAGGGAGCATCAATCAGAAATGGAATTGATTCTATTGAAATTGATGCTTGAATTTCACCAATACTTATTTAATCTATGTATTGATCTATCTATCTATTGATCTACTAGTAGCAATGGTGCATTTCACAGATTCTCACTCACCTGCTGTGCACAAGATGTCTCTCAGCACAGTCTGGAAGTTGGAACCTGCAGTGGCCGTCAGGAGTTTACATTCTCAAGAGAAAGACGAGATGACCGGGCAAATAATTACAACCTAAAGAAGATAGAGTTCAACAGAGGGAGAAATCTCAGCTCCGAGAAGCTCAGATTGAGTGAAGCCTTGAAGGACGAGAAAACTGTACATACAGAGACGGTGCGATGGGAAGAGTTCCAACCGAAGGTAAAGATGTTCCCCCGTGAGATGGAATGGACCCCCCTTATCCCTGCTCCGTCCTCAGCCTCCTCACCTCCCTAACCTTGGTTTGGCTGGATCTTTCCGTCTGCCTTGTCCTCCCCACCAAGGCTCCGTGGCCCTCTCATTGCTCCGTCACACCCTCCCAGAACACTCTCAGCGTCGATGGGCCACCAGCCCCCTTCTCTGCATCCACACTCGCCACTCTGAGATCTGCGAGAGAAAAGTGCCATGCGGGTGCTGATGGTTTCCCCCCGCTCTGTGTCCACCCCACTCTGGACCCTCAGCCGTGCCCCCAGTCCCTGGGAGCTCTCTTCCCATTCCACATAACTGCTAAGCCCAAACCGTGGCTCCTTGGACTTCGTGTCCTTGGCACCTAAGAAGAAGCCGACGCACAGCAGCTGCTCCATGCATGATAACTGAAGCGTTATATACCTACATATAAAAATCATATCAGTAGTTTGCATATGTAACTATGCGCCAGGCATCATTCTAAGCACAGTTCTGGTGCACATTATCTTAGCTCATCCTCTCAACAATCATTCAAAACAAGTACTAAGGTGATCTCCCCTCTTACCAAGGGAGAAAGTGAGGCTTAAAGAAACTAAGCAATTCACCCCAGTTCACGCTGCTAGAAAAATGCAGAGCCTGAATTCTACCCCCATTCTCTTAACTAACCACTGGGACCTCTCCACATATTAACCTGCATAAGGAATGTTTTATAGACAGTGATTAGCGAAAGAAAAGAGCTAATATTTGAATGCCTATTCTATGCCAGTACCACCAATACATCCTCTAACTGAATTCTTACACTGCCTCTGGGACCGCATACCCACTTGGTGTTACTGTGCAGTAATTCAACTAATCTGACTGATATGCTCAGAGAAGTTAAGCAATTTGACCAAGGTCACACAGCAAGTAAATAGTGGTCCTGATTGAATCCGGGGCTTTCTAATAACAAAACTCTCTTTCTAGCACAGGCTTCAGTGCTCCCTGGCAGACACTGGGGGCTCAGCACCCTCTGGGGATATGTGGGCTGAGCCCAGCACTTTGGGAGGGTGGAAAAGTCTCTCAATTTCTGCAACGTAATCAGCTCTTTTCAAAGTTCCTTTCACAGGAGCTTGAAAGGAGAAGAAAGCTGGCCTAATGCTTCCCCTTTTCACAGTTAAAGGGTTTTGTTTTGTTTTGTTTGCTTGCTTTGCTTTGCTTTTTGTGCCTCTAATTCTTATTGCTTCAAATACCAAAATGTGTACTAGACCTCACTGAGTTTTTACCATAGACTTCTGGTTCTGAACCCAGGCAGTGGCTTCTCTGCCTCTGGGAGGCATTATTTTGCCTGCACAATGCTACAGTCATCATCCTCAAGACACTGGGGGGACGGGTGGCCACCGTGCTCCCCCTTCCCAGATGCCATCTGAGAAAGAAGGAGAGCAGAAGGGTGAAGCAGCCTCCTTAGGGGCTCCAACTTGAAAGAGATCAAATGTTTACAAGGCAGAGACAGTTCAAAATGAGCAGACAGAGAAACCATTGACAGGCAAAATATGTTTTTTCCGTGCTGCCCGGAGGAGTAGGACGGGGTGGGAAAGAGGGTCTTGGGCTCACAAAGACGTCGGTCTGATCCTAGAAAATGAAGAAGCCGCGTTATCTTTGCTGGGGGTGGGAGAAGGGGGCCCTGAGCATCCCCCAAGCCTCTGCCTTGGTTCAAGGCTTACCGTGGCAGGGTGCGCTTGCCCAGGTGTGGGAATTTGCCTCCCCACATCTGCAAACACTCTCACTTGGACGCTTGTGCCTTCTCCACCCGATTCAGAGGGGCACTCCACCACTCCACCCTCTGGATCGTGGGACCCAGCGCTGCCTAAGACTTGGCCGAAATCCTCTGCTCCAGGAAGTGAATAGTTTTCCTCATTCCCACGAAGTAAAAATGTCATGAGAAATGCAGGGGTTGTGCTTGCCGAGGGGAGCCCAGTGCTGACATTCACAAGTCATGTCCAGCGCAAGAGGGAGCTCCCAGTGGCCAGGGGGACCCAGCTTGGGTGGGCACAAGTCTGCAGGCTGGGGAGGGAATGGGCAGGCTCCCTGTGCTGAGCAGTTGCAAACAGGCAGGCAGCCATTAGGGACGGCAGTGCTTCTCAGCCCTGGCACGCATCAGACACACCTGGGGAGTCGCAGAAACACAGACAGCTGGGCCCCGTCCTCAGAGCTTCTGATTCAGCAGTTCTGGGGTGGGGCTCATGAATTTGCATTTCTAGTGAATGGCCAGGGTTGCTGCTGGTGGTGCATGGTCCACACTTTCAGGAGCGCGGCTTTACTGCTACACTCTGTCCCTCAGCCTAGAGCTACAGGAACCAGGAGGAGCTTAAAACATTCCAAACGCCTGCCTTGTCTGGTTGCACAGTTTGTGCACTGCCCAAAGGTGCCTGGATGAGAGGCCGAGAGGGATGCAATTGAGTTCATGCTCTAATAGCCAAGCTGTGTGCTCTGCCAAGAGGCTGTGTTGGCCTGGAAAAAAGGGAGCTTGTGTGTCCATAGAGGCTGCCTTTTTCTAATTCACCCACCCAAAGGGAGTACCTTTTCCTAATTTACACAAAAACACACATAGGCAGTGGTGGCCTCAAATAAATGCCCCTTACTCACCAGTACACATAACAGGACATCAAATGCCATACCTAGTCTAAGACCCCTGGAAAAGTCACAAGGTCACAGAAGATTCCAGTGATTGGGGGGTAGGGGGAGAGGGGATGGCATCCCAATCTCAGTTCCTGCCTCACACTTTGAAGCTCTCAGTCACAGGAGGGACAAGTCATTCCCACAGCCTTAAGGATAGTCAAGGTGTGCGGTTCTGTCACTTCCTGCACTTCCTCAGCCCACACGTCGGCAGGGAATTGCCGCCCCAGATAGACAGTTCTACAGCTAACCTGTCTCAGCATCCAGCAGCCACCACGTATGGTCACCTTGTGTGTCCCAGGTGCTCTGGGAGAAGTGCTCTCAAACAGCTTCCCCTAGGCGACCGGCCCCATTGGCTAATGCGCCCCTCCCTGTCCACCCAGCTTTCCTCTGCTGCCGCAGTGGGTGGGCCTCCCGCCTGCAGCCCGTCCCTCTAGGACGTCTGTCTGGACAGACTTGTGAGCTGTGTGCCAACCAAGAGTCAGCTATGTGAGTCCCCAAGCCTGCTGATGCCAGCTGCGTGTGTCATTGTGATCAAGCAATTTAATTAACTATCCTGTAAACTGGTAAAATACAAAACAAAAGAGAACTTTCTGTTTCCATGAAAATTAAGTCAATTGCTTTGGAAAAGCTCAATGAAGGCAAATTTCCAAAAAAGATTACTGTCAAATTAGATAGCAATGGAGGAGACAAATGTAAAAGATTGAGGAGGGGCACGTGAACATCTAGGAGAATCTGGGACTCAGATTGTTCCCCGGGCGTGTTAAGTTCTCCGTCTAGAGACACTAAGGCTAGAGATTGTAGACAGGGCATTATGGGACTGGTCCATATGAGAAGGATTGGGGGGGTCTGGAGTCAGCAGAGCCCACACCTAAAACACAAGGCTTGGCCCCAAATCAAAAGGGTGAGGAACAAATGTGCATGCATGAGTTTTAAGTAAAAATGCATTTAAGTTAATAGAGGTAGCAGAGAAAGGGTTGGGAACAGCTAAATCAGGGTGCCCAGCTCGCTCTGCCCCTTTCCAGCTGAGGGCCTTGGATAAATTAACTGTTCAAAACCTACAGATCCTGGCCTGGAAATGGGGAGAAAACCTTGTGGGAGGAGAAGCATGAATGCACGATCATGAGAGATTCTTGACCATGTGTGTGCACAAGCCAGGTCCACGAGTCCTGCTCCTGGGGTCTGCACTCCATTTCTTTGTGAGGAACCCCTCCCCCCACTCTGTCCTCAGCCTAGGACCTCTGCAGGGCACCTGGCTCAGGAGGGGCGACCCCAGCACACCCCCTGCCTGCCACCGGGACTGCTTCAAGGATCTGCACAGCTGGGGCCCATGGGACTCAGTTCTCCCCAGGACTCTCGGTCGTCAGGGAGTTGGCTCTCTGCTTTCTCTCCTGGGTAGGACGTTGTGATGATGTGAGCCCCAAGCTGCCTGGAGGGACCTCTAGGAAAACTGGAGGATAGAGCCAGGCCGGAGGGGACAAGAGCCCGGCATGGGGGGTGGGGAGGGGATATCTGAACCCTGAATTAAGCCAATCCTGAAACCAGACTCTCTAGTGCACGAGCTAAGAGATTCCTTTTTTACCTTAAGATAGTTTAATTTGGGAGTTATAGTTTATTTTTCCCAGAAGCAGACCCTAAGGCAAAAGCTCAACTGCAAGCAGTTTATTTGGGAGATGATCCCAGGAAACGGAGGAGGGGAAGCATGGGGGAGTGGGCCGGGGACACAAGGAAACCAGTAAAGCCACACTGTCCCAACAGTGCAACTGGGTCAGCTGGCCCACAGCCCCCAGGAGAAGCTCGGGAAACGGAGGAAAACACACCTCCTGGGAGCTGCCCCACCTGAGGAGCCAGGAAACGGTGTTTACCCATCTGTCATTGGCTGAGGGCTGCTCCGGGGCAGGGATGGAGGGCATTACCTCCCTAGCACTTCTGGCCTGAGCCAAGCACAGGCAGCGTGGACCACTGCTTCCAGAAAAGACCCTGAAAGAGTTGCAGGGGCTGGCAGTTGGCAGCTGAGTGGGTAGACACAAAACAACAGGCCAGGAGGGCACATAGGCACGGCAGCATCCACCATAGCTGTGTTCTCTATCGCTGGCAGTGGAAAGACCTTAGGGTGCTTAGCACCGTGCCTGGGATGTGGTAGGCACTCAAAACTTGCTGTCATCATCTATATTAGTACTATTGCTACTGACCAGCAATGGGCAGTTATGACCCCGGTTGTTATATAATTACAGGCATTCACTTTTTAACCTAAAAACTCTTCAAGTAGAGATAAAGAAGTGTATCTCACGGAGAGTCCCTCCCCAGCCCCTTGGGCACTCACACCAACCACAGATCCAGGTTCAGGACACGCCACCCATCGGCGAGGCCCTTCCTGCGGCAGAAGCCCTGAGCCAACCAGAGCGCACGGTCCCTTCAAGCGTCACTTGTCGCTGGACTCCCTAGGCAAGCACTGAAGAGATATGGAGAAGCCGGTTGAGGAAGGGGATGGTTATAAAGGTTGAGAAGATGAGTACAAAAGAGACCTTCTGTCTTTTTGTCTTTATCCAATCTTGGTTGCCATTCCTGCTTTTCTTCTTAAAGCCTGGATGGAGAAACCGATAGAATGCTGAAGACTATGACTCATTCATAATTAATTCGTTAGAACAAACATACTTAAATATTTTAGGGTTTGGCCTGAGAAGTTTTGCCACAATACTCCAAAGATCTGTCAAGATCACGCCCAATTGATCTGTTTGGGTCTTGGGCTGGGACTGGGTCTGGGCACCAGAGGGGCTGCCTGGGTTTGGGCAGGGCCCACGCACTCCCAGGCTGGCAGGAGAGGCTACCCTCCCCCTGTGTTCCAGTGGCTCCCGAGTCCCCAGGTGGCATGTTCCAGGCACTTTTGTAAGCACTCTACTGTCGTGTGAGGTAGGACTATTATTATCCCCATTTTACAGACAAAGAAACTGAGGTGACAAATGGGCACACAACTAGTGAATTATAAAGCCAAGATGTGAACCCAAGCATTCTGGTTCCAGAGGCCACTAGGCTCTATATTTTGGAATATCATGCTTTGAACACACAGTTCACACAAGCCTCCTCCACACCAGGAGCCTGGAGATGTCTTCCCACAATCCCTCTCTACCTGCTGCCTCCCCCTGCTCTACTGCACGAGGCAGATAGTGAGTCTGGCTGACCTGCCGCTTTGGCTTTCTTTATGTTGGAGGCGTCCTTCAAGGGGCCACCATTCTCTTGCAGTTTTCTACTGCAAGCCCCACCTAAGTAAGGCAGGGTCGAGATTAGCCTAATGAACTGTGTATGCTGCAGAAAAGCTGTAAGTCCCATTTTTTTGAAGAATCAAGACAAAACTTCTTAAGGGAGGTTAGGGAGGAGAGAGGGTATTTATTAGCAGGGACTCTAAAAGTAACAGGGAAGACCATGGCCTTGATGGCTCATAGAGTCAGCCAGACACGAATTCAAATGGCAGCTCTCCTCAGTGACATTGGGAAAGTGACCCATTCTTTCAAAGCCTTGGGTTTTTTTTTTCTCACCTGTAAATTGCAAACAGTAGTGCCTATTGGGCAGGGGTGTTGCAAGATTTGAGTGAAACAACCTAGGCAAGGTTGGCGCTAAGCACAGGGCATGGCATACAGTGGGCTTCCAATAAATGCTCATTCCCTTTGTCTCTCTTGGCAGAGGAAAGAAACGGGGCATGTGGAAGGTTAATTGTCCTCCAGTTCCAGGAAGAGTGGAAATGGTTTTGCTGATGTCGTGGGAAGAAAAGGCTCAGTGGGAATGGACACCGTCTGGGGAAGAAAGCTCAGCTCAGCATCTATACGTCGTGTGGGGATCACTGGGCTCAGGCTTCCTGCGAGTCACGGCTGTGAAACGATGGCAGTTGCTGACTTGGCCAGGGGAGGAGGGAGGGAGAACAGATTCTTCGCTCACATCCCCACATCCTCAGCCCACACGCTCACCTCCTGGGACTCCAGCTTTGGACTGAACATGAACCCTGCAGTTTGTGAGTTTGTTTGCTTTGGGCAAATAATGACTTCCTGTTTCTTAGAAGACGGAGCAAAGCTTCCCAAGCTTCTCTGCCAGGCAGCAGCTCTTACCAAACAACAGGAATGCGTGTGGGGTAAACAGAACGGAGACATCAGGATGGGGCCCGCCCACTGAGCAGCCTGAGAAGTAGAGCTGGGCTTTGAGAAATAGACAGGGTGTTTCAGCTTCCCCAACCTCCCAAGCTTTAATGGAATCCCAAGAGCGGCTGTTGGACTCCAAGGCCTTGCCCACACACACTGCATCTGCACTGTGAGATTCTCGCTGGCCCTGCAGGAGTTGGCACAACAGTTCCTCTGCCTCCCATACCACTTGGCAGCTCTTCCTACCCACCGGGCAGTCTGAATCCCTCTCTGTCCAGAAAGCATGCCAATCTCATTTCCATCTCCAAGCTGCATAAATTGTCCCATTTGCCTTCCCATTCCTCTCATCTGTTCAGCTCATACCTCACTTCCTACAGGAAGTCCTCTGGGATTCTTCCTCTGAGCTTCCTGTTCACAGCCCTTAGCACCCAGTACTGTTCACTAAAGTTAGTCTCATTTCCACGGCTCCAAATTGTAAATTGTCTGAGTATAAAGGTTTAAAAAATAGCCAATAGATGCGAAGACCTTTACAAGTTTGACTTCATTTAAACCTTCACAACCCTTGTGAGGTAGGCACTTTCAGTATTCCCATTTTACAAACAAGGAAGAAGCAAAGCCTCAGGAAACATCAATAGCATGCCCAAGATCAGAGTTAGTTGGTGGCAGAATCGGGCGATGACCGGGCTCTGATTCTAGCACCTATTCTCATGAGCACTGCCAGGAGGCGTCTCCCAGAGCAATGTCTGTTAACTGATGGGTTCACTAGAACCGTGGTTCTCAAAGGGGGGACTCCTGACCAACAGCATCTGGAAACTTGTTAGAAATGCAAATTCTTGAACCCCACCCTGGCCTTACTGAATCAGAAACCCCACAGGTGGGGCCCACCTCTTTTTAAAGAGGTGTTTTTAAAAGCGTTGCAGATTTGTACATTTTTCTGTTGTTTGCTGGTGTTTGAGACCAGAGATTGCAAACTCTTTTCTTTAAGAGGTAGATAGGAAAAATTTTTTATTTTGCAGGTCAAGAGGTAAAATTGAGGTGAAAATGTAGGTACTTACATAATAAGACAGAAAACAAATTTCCACGAGTGTTTTATTGATGAAATTCAAAATATGATAATAATCATTGAGTATGATTTTTTTTTTTCAATACAGGCCCAATAATGAGAAGAATATAATTCATTTGCAGGGGGGATAACATTTTGCTTAATTGGGGTTCAGAGTTAGTGTTCCCTGTGATCAAATCAATTGCAAATGTTCATTTGTAGAAACCTTTCTTCACTCCCTGTACAAAGCAGGCAGTGGGTCAGATTTAGCCTGCAGGCTGTTGTAAGCAACCCCAGGACTAGACCATCCCAGCTCAATCAATAACACTGGGTACCCCTGAGTCAATTCTTGTCGTAACTGGCAGTCACTATAAACAACCAGTTTGGTGATTCCACACCTCCAAGCCTGCCCCCCAGAACAGTTGCTCAACCGAATTGACAGATTTGACCAGGCGTCGTGCATCCTGTGGCTCACGGCGAGGCCGTGCTAAGTCAGGCAGTCGCTGCCTTACTTACATAGCTCGACAGGGAGAACAGCTGGTCCGGCCAGGTGGCTGAGCAGCTGCGAGAAGCCTCAGCCCTACTCCCGCCACCACCTGTGGCTTGCGTCTCTTCCTCATCTGGCCCCTGCTGGACTTCCCTGGGGCCAGCCCAGTGCTGGCCTCTTTCCTGCTCCAAGGAAAGTGGGTGTCTGGAGAAGACAGAAATTGACCTTCCCCTCCCCCACTTTTATCTTTGGTCTGGCATTTTCAGCACCTGTCTGAACCTGTAGCTGGAGACTATAGGGAGCTGACATATAGAAGAAGTAGCAAGAAGCTCAAAACTTTTACAGGTCCCTTAAAAAGGCAGGTAGAAGTAACACATGGCTGATGCACCGGGTTGATTTGCGTCCCCCACAACAACGCGTTCAAGTCCTAACCCCCGGTATCTGTGAAGGTTGCCGTATTTAAAAATAGGGTCTCTGCAGAGGTAATCAAGTGAAGACGAGGTCATACTAGACTAGGGTGGATCCTAATCCAATGACTGGTGTCCTTATAAAAAGAGGGAATTTGGACACAAAGATACACAGAGACACAGGGAGAACACCATGTGGGTGGAGACAGATATTAGAATGATGTGTCTACGAGCCAAGGAACTGCAGTTTGCCAGACACTGTCAGAATTGAGGAGAGCAGCACGGAACAGATTCTCCCTCAGAGCTTCCAGAAGGAACCAAGCCTGCCTCCCCCTTGATTTTGGACTTCCAGCCTCCAGAACCGTGAGAATAAATTTCTATTGCTTTAAAGTTGCCCAGTGTGTGGTACGCTGCTACGGTGGCCGTAGGAAGCTAATGCAACTGATAATAAGGAACAGTAAAATACAGTGAGAGATATCAGAAAAATGAATGAGGAAAAATCATTATCCTTTCAAAAATCCTCAATATTTGAGACTGGGCTTATGACATAAAGTTAAGGAAAAGAAGCAGATTTCAAAATTAACTCTGCAATTTTAAAAATTAAAAATTTAATTAATTACATCAAAAATTTATATTACACATTTATACACACGTCAATACACAAACAAAAGGTTAGAAGAAAATGTAATATGCTATTTGCATTGTTTATCTCTGGGTGGGGACTAAAGTGAACATGGGTTCTTAAAATCAGAAAAAAATGGTAATTAAAAATCTTTTAAAATTAAATAAAAGTAATAATCGATGTTTACCCTGAACAAAAAACCAAAAAGCATGAAAGCGAAGGATAATAGTCTAGAATCAGAGCAGTTGTGATGGGGGTCTTGGATCCTCCTAAAGATGGGATTCAGAGAGGAGCTGGGATTCAGGAGCTGGGAAGCTCCTATGAGAACAGCAAAAGTAAAACCAGACGCCAAGACCACTTCTCAGCACGTTTTGCACATTAGAGTCATCTGGGGAGGGGTTTTTTTTGTTGTTTTTTTTTTTTTTTTAATAAATCAATGCACAGGTCCCACCCAAGTCAACTGAATAACCCAGGAGAGGCCACCTAGGATTGTATGGAATTTAAATATTATTTCAATCAGTCTTTGTTTTGAGAAAATTCTGTATGAGAAACCCTGAGTTTGGCCTCAGCAGGGAGGTGAGGTGACAATATTTATAACAGGTATCATTTGCTATGTGGCTGGCACTATTCCAAATTATTTACATGGATTCTCTCCCTTAAACATCATCGTAATGTCACAGTTGCCACGATTATGTCCATTTTAGAGACGAGGGAGCTGAGACTCAGAGGTGTTCACTGTCATGGCCAGGGCACCACAGCTGGTAAGTGGCAGGTGGGACGTCTAACTCTTCGCCAGCACACTGTGCTCCATCTTTAAAGCCTAGGACAGGCGTGTGCAAGTTGGCAATGTGGCAAACGAGGTGGCAGCTGCTCAACTCCAGAATGATACCCGGAGCCCTGCTTTCTCCGGGCTTTACACAGCATGGCCAGGGTACGGCAAAGCACCTTCTTCAGTGTGTGCAATTGATTTAAAAGTTCAAAATCAGTCAGTTTCCTGGGCAAGCTCCACCCTTTCAGAAGTGACATCCTTAAAGATCTTTGCTAAACGGCGCAGAATTCACTGTTCATGGTGAACCAGCAGAGAAATTTCTCTGTGATCTCAGGACCAGGGACGGCAGGGCTCCTCCTGGGAGACCATGTCCACCGTGTGGACAGGAAACCTGATAGTGTCACTTCACGCGTGGCTTCCAGTTCCATTTCCTGTCTGTGTTTCCCCGCTATCTTCATTTCCTCATCCGTGTGTTGCTGATTCTCTTCTGCCTTTTTGTACTGTATCTATCTTTATACATCACTTAAATCAGTGACCTCGAAACTTGACTACGCTTCAAAATCACCTGAGGACCTTTAAAAGGCCCGGATGTCCAGGCCGCACCCCAGACCGGGGGCAGCAGGGCCTCAGCGTGGCATTGATCCTTTAAACTTCCTCAGCGGGCGAGGAGCAGCTAAGAGTTTTCAAATTTCTTCCTGGAAAAATATGGGGCAATAAATAAGTAATAATATAGCCCTAGGCCATATCAAGTTTCAAACAGCCAACTTACAATCATTACAAGCACAAATCACATATTTTAAGTGTTCTCCCTGCCCTTTGACCCTGAAGCATTTGTGTTAACAGGGACGGCCGCAGAATTCTGCTTAGTCCGAGTGCTTCTCTTTGGGTCTCCTCCCCTGCCCGCCATCAAGCCAAGCCACCTGCCTCTTCCCATTCGGAAACCTCCTTCCACCCCCCACTCACAGATTCAGGAACCCCCTCCCCACCGTTTTCCAACCTCTGTGCCTCCACCAGGGACTTGAAGACAGCAAGCCCAAAACCACAGCAAGACGCTCTTCCATAATTTGCTGAGATGCCAGCCTAAAAACGAGACTAAATATTGCCCTTTTTCGGTTGTTTGAATGAATTGTAAAACAAACCAAAGTTGTGGTTTTGTTTTCCAGAAAGAGTTTAATTTAATGCAGAAGCAAAGACAATATACTATCTAATTCCCCAAGACAAAAATTCTCCAATAGGACTAACAGCGTATCACTTTGGATCAGACACACACACACACACACACACACACACATAAAACGGGGTATGGTGGAGCAAGGCCAAGTATAAGAACAACTAGTCTTTGAAAAGCACAGCAGAGGAGCCCCTGAAAACTGAAGTATAAATGTTAAATGCATAGTCAGGGCAACAATTTAGTGCATAGCTTTTCATAAATATTAATCCACCCTCTACCTTCCTCTAAAACCCTTGCCATCCTCCATGTCCTTGGCCTCCTCTCCTGTTCAATTCTGCCACATTCTTCGCAAGAAGTGAAGCTTAAGCCCAACCCACTGGGGACCATTCACCTTGAAGTAAGGATTTGTTGGTCACCAACTCTGTCCCTTCTCTGCGCTGCAAGCCATGAAGAAGCCAAGTGAAGTTTACTCATGCAGACAGCATGTGTTCTTCTGACCCTGGAGACGCAGAGACGCAGAGGCGTGGAGACAGGGGCCCCATCCTCCGGGGGCCCACGGTCTCACTGGGGAGCACACCTGACATAGCTAAAAGAGTCACGGGCTGCATTAAGTCCTGTAGCAACACTGATTGAGCACCTTCTAGGCGCCAAGCTCACTCCCAGTTCCGGGCTAGACAGTCTGTGCCCCTGGGAAGTGTCCAGGCTGGTGTAAGGCCAGGCTGGCACCACGGGAGGGTACCGCTGTGCTGGGGGGCTGGGGAAGGCACTGCCACACCCAGCTCTCTCTCCAACTCGTCCTTGCCTTCCGCTCCCTTGTTCCGCTCCAGCTCCTGGCGTCGTCCTCCAGTTCGTCAGACAGGCCAGGCTCTCTGTAGACTCATAGCCTCTGCCCTGCGATTCCCTCTCCCTGGAGGACCTTCCTCCGATCTTTGTGGCTGTGCCTTTTTCCCATTGTCATGTCTCAGGTCAGATGGGCTCATCAGATCATCCCCTACTGCCCACTCAGAGAGCCACTCTCGTCATTTCCTGTGTCCGTTGCTTATTGGTTTCTTTCTTCATCTTGCCACAGTTTTAGCTGACTTTATGTATTTGTCCCGTTTATTGGATTTATGTCTGTCTCTCTCCTTGAAATACATGCTCCATAGAACCACGACCATCTTGTTCCCTGCATCTCAGCCCCTGGCACAGTACCTGACACACGGTTGATGTCCTTTAAATATTTGTTGACTGAATGAATGGATGAGGTGATACAAATCTGAATACAACCACGTGTGATATCAAACATTTAAACAGTGCACATATCAGGGATATTTCTAGATGCATTAAATTAACTCACTTACTAACACTTGAGCTGAATCTTGAAAGATGAATAGAAGAGCCAGGTAGAGGTGGGAGGTGAGGGTGTTCTGGGCAGAGAGAGTAGTGAGTGCAAAGGCCTGGAGGTGTGAAAACACCCGGCACACCCAGGAGCTGAGGACAGGCGGGTGCGGAAGGGTGGGGGAGTCGGGTAGCAGAAGTGGTCGGAGACAAGCTGGAGAGGAAAATGCAGAAGCAATGAGAGGCTTTGGCAGGGAAAGTTACAATTTCATCCTGATGCCAAAGTAGAATCACCAGGGAAAGGTTTGGAGATTCCCCTGAAATTTCACAGCAACCAGTGCTGACGGTTCACCTGCCAGCCCAGGGGACCTGGTTGTCTTTATGGGGACATTTCTCCCCTCCAGGTCCCACCCCAGGGGAAGTTGAACACAACGACTAGCATGATAGTTAATTTTATGCGTCAACTTGACTGGGCTGCAGGGTGCCCAGACATTCGGCCAGACAGTATTCTGGTGTGTCTGACTGAGGGTGCTCCTGCAGGAGCACGTTTGAATCTGCAGACTAAGTAAAGCAGATTGCCCTCGTCAGCGTGGGTGGGCCTCACCCAGGCCGCTGAGGGCCTGAATAGAACTAAAAGGCTGACGCTCATGTGAGTAAGGGAGAATTTTTCCTGCATCTCAGACTCAAGCTGAAACATCAGCTCTCCTGGGTTCAGGCCTTCAGACTCAGACTGGAACTCTGCCATCAGCTCCCCTGGGTCTCTCGCTCGCCAACGCACCCTGCAGATCCGGGGACTGGCCAGCTTCCATGACCATGTGAGCCGACTCCTTATGATGGATCTCTGTCTCCATCAACACACACCCTGCTGGTTCTGTTTCTCTGGAGAACCCTAATACAGCCATTCCTCAAACCTTGGCATCGGGGTGATGGGGTGAAGGCAGAGGGAGATAACCCAGGGGGCTCAGAGGGAGGAGGAAGGAGCAGCTGGGAGTGAGGAGGCAAGAGTGGGGAAGACAGGGCCAAGCAGCCAGAGCCATCCCTGCCTCCCCCCTGGGCCACTCCATGGCCTGCAGTCAGTGGACAGATGCAGGTCCCAAATGCACTGCCCAAGAGATTCTAAATGGCAGCCCCTGTCCCCACACCATCAAGGGCTGGAATCTGGCCACTGACCAGTGCAGCAACAGGAAGCTCCCCCTGCCTGGGTTTCTTAGCAGCACCCTATAGATACCCGTCCTCCACACCCCCACCCCTTCTCAAGGACAAGACTTCTAGAAAGAGAGGAGTTTCTAGGCATCCATCACCTTTTTCTGCTGTTCGGCCCCTCATCTGCTGCCTCAAGCATGTGGGAAGTGGCTGGGAAGGGAGTGAGTGTCCCACAAGGCATGGAGACAGAGAGAGCGTTCCTTGAAGGGGCATCCCAGGGGGGCTGTGGCTGGGGTCAGCCCTCAGACCTGGTCTTACCTCTGTTCTAGCCGTGGACACTGAGACAAGTCTCTCTCCGCCTCTGAGGCTCTGTGTTCCTACTCAGTGTGATGCAGTGTCCCCTAAGGTCCCCGTGGGTCAAACATTTAAGGAGTGAGGACCTAGGCTGCACATCAGGTGGCTGGCTCAGGATCCTGGGATAGTGCAACACTAACAAAGTCTTCCAGGATCTGCGGAGGGGCTGCCCCCTTTTGTATCTGGGACCTGGAGTGACAGTCCCTCTTGTTTGTAGGAGGGGACCTATTTGTCTTGAGCAGGGCCGTGCGAGATTACTGCAACAAGAAAAGACCACCAGGAGAGGGACCAGCACATCCGGAGGTTCTACCCACTCTGAGTGACCATGAAGTCAGGATGCGTAGTACACAGAGCAGGGATTCAAATACATACATGTGATTTTATAAAAATACCAGATTTAGAGTCAGCAAACCTATGCTTCAATTCAGTTCAGTTCTGGCACTTGCTTACTAGATCACTTCAAGCTAGTTAATTTTGTGCAAAATATGTCAAATGAGGCTCATAATTCCTACTGTAGTAGCTTGAAGATGGCCCTCAGTTCTCTGCTGCTCCTCCCACTGAGAAGGGAAGCATATTTTCCTCCCCTCTAATCTGAGCCAGCCTTCGTGACCTGCTTGACCAATAGAATACAAAGGAGGTGACACTCATTATCTGCTGCGGATAGAGCATATGGAACCTTGAACTTGAGTCGTGATCTCTTGGAACACACGCTCTCGGACGCTTCCTCTCAGAACCCAGGCTCCATGTTCTGAGAAGCCAAGCCACATGGAGAGGCCACCTGCAGACGTTCTGGGCAACCAGCCCCGCTGAGCTCCCAGCCAACAGCCAGCATGGCCTGCCAGCCGTGCGCATGTGCCATTCTGCATGTACAGGCATTAAGTTTGGAGGAGTTTGTAACACAGAAATATGTCACTGGAACGTCTCAGTTGCAGAGCAAGTGACGACTATGTGAGATTAATTGTTAAGATGAGAGAAAAGCACCCTGTAAACCATAATGTGCTTCACAAACATAAGGGTCACTGTTAATATCATGAGTTCCTGCCCTGTCCTTCCCATCCTGTCCCAAAGTTCACCTGTGGGCCCTTGTTCCAGCCCATGACAATTTTCTCTGTGCCTTAACTCTCAGATGTTCTAAGTGAGCTTCTAAGAGAGGTCAAGGTTGCAGAGAGTTCCCCCAGGAGTCCCTGGGGTTGCTTATCTGACGTTCCTGATCTATATGCCTGCACCCTCACCCTTACATCTGCTCACAGCTGACATTTCAAACCCTGGGCTTCCCAATACTCCCATAAGCTGGATACAAGGATACAAGCTCCTCTGTCCACTTGTGCCCTCAGAAGGAGATGCTCTAAACTGTCCCTGAAGCTAATGTGCTCCAGCCAGAAGCTATGCATGTTTCTCCTATGGACAAGTATTTATTATTGTGGTGAATCATAGAGTCCTACATTCAAACAGAGGGTCACAATGACAGTACAGTGGATATATGACCATAATTAGTTTACTACGATTTCTTCTCTGATGACCTTAATAAACCCACTGCTAGAGAACTGTGGGGCTAATTCTTCAACACAGTTGTTCACTGACACAGATTCTTTGGCCTGAACCATCTTCAGCAGAGGTCTTTATCTTTTTCAGTGCTCCCTATATGGCATGAAGCATTGAAAAAATGTTTCCAGTAGACAATTCCTTTAAACTCATTCAAATGTTGAATTTTCATGATCATCTAGAGTAGAAGTAAATGAAGGGATCTTTTTTATCTAGAATCCAGTTATTTGGACATACAATTAACAATTGTTTCTGGATTTCCCATTGGGTTAGTGTTTGAAGTTGGGTTACTCTTGTCACCTGTCCCTCCATCTCCTCAGCCCATCAGTGCAGACAGAGGACAAAGGATCAGCCAAGCTGCTTCACAAAACTGATGGCATCAACCCCCACCTCTTCATGCCCTGCAGGATGCAACACCTGTGGCATTATTTGTCTCAGGTACTCTTTTTGCTGGTGGAGGGTCTTGCCTTGATATTGATAACTGCTGACCAATGGAGGTGGTGGTTGCTGAAGGTTGGAGTAGCTGTGGTAATTTCTTAAAATAAAACAACAGTGAAGTTTGCTGCATCAATTGACTCTTGATTTCTTTTTTGAAAGATTTCTCTGTAGCATGAGACGCTGTTTGATAACATTTGACCTACAGTAGAACTTCTTTCAAAATTGGAGCCAATCCTCTCAAACCCTGCCACTGCTTCATCAACTCAGTTTATGTCATATTCTAAATCCTTTGTTGTCACTTCAACAATGGTCACAGCATCCTCACCAGGAGTAGAGTCCATCTCAAGAGACCACTTTCTTTGTTCAGCCATAAGACACAACTCTTCATCTGTTCAAGTTTTATCATGAGATTGTAGCAATTCAGTCCCGTCTTTAGGCTCCACTTCTAATTCTAGTTCTCTTGCTATTGCCGCCACATCTGCAGTTACTTCCTCCACTGAAGTCTTGAACCCCTTAATGTCATCCACAACGGTTGGACTCAACTTCTTCCAAACTCTCCTTAATGTTGATATTTTGACCTCCTCCCATATTATTAATGGCATACAGAATGATGAATACTTTCCAGAAGGTTTTCAATGTACCTTTCCCAGATCCATCAAAGGAATCACTACCTATGCCAACTGTAGCCTTATGAAATGTATTTCTTAAATAATAAGACCTGAGAGTCAAAAGTATTTTTTGATCCATGGACTGCAGAATGAATGTTGTATTAGTAGGCATGAGAAAAAAACATTAATATCCTTGTATTTCTCCATAAGAGCTCTTGGGTAACCAGGTAAATTGTCAATGAGCAGTAATATTTTGAAAGGAATCTTTTTTTCTATGTGGTAGGTCTCAACAGTGGGCTTAAAATATTTAGTAAACCATGCTGTAAACAGATATGCTGTCATTCAGGCTTTGCTGTCCCATTTATAGAGCAAAGGTAGAGTAGATTTAGCATAATCCTACAGGGTCCTAGGATATTCAGAATGGTAAATGAGCATTGGCTTCAACTTAAAGTTACCAGCTACATTCACCCTAATAAGAGAGCCAGCCTGTCATTTGAAGCTTTGAAGCTAGGCATTGCCTTCTACCCCCCAGCTATGAAAGTCTTAGTTGGCATCTTCTATGAATAGAAAGCTGTTTTGTCTATATTGAAAATCTGTTGTTTGGGGTAGCTAAACAACAGGTTTAGTGTAGCTAAACCTTCATTAATTATCTTAACTACATCTTCTGGATAACTTGTTTCTACTTCTACATCAGCACTTGCTGCTCTACCATGCAGTTCTGTGTTATGGAGATCGCTTCTTTTCTTAAACCTCATGACCCAACCTCTGCTAGCATCTTGCTTTTCTTTTGTAGCTTCCTCACCTCTCTCAGCCTTCATAGAATTGAAGAGAGTTAGGGCCTTGCTCTGGATTAGGTTTTGGCTTAAAGCCTTTTCCTTAAGGAATGTTGTAGTTGGTTTGATCTTCTATCCAGGCCACTAAAACTTTCTCCATAACAGCAATAAGACTGTTGTGCTTTCTTATCATTTGTGTGCTCACTGGAGTAGCACTTCTAATTTCCTTCAAGAACTTTTCCGGTGCATTCACAACTTGGCTAACTGTTTGATGCATGAGGCCTACCTGCCAGCCTATCTCCTCGGCTTCTTATATGCCTTCCTCACTAAACTTAATTATTTCTAGCTTTTGATTCAAAGTGAGAGATATGCAACTCTCCCTTTCCTTTGAACACTTAGAGGCCATTGTAGGCCTATTAATTGGCCTAATTTCAATATTATTGTGTCTCAGGGAATAGAAGGCCTGAGGAGAGTGAGAGAGATGGGAGAATGGCTGGTCAGTGGAACAGTCAGAATACATACAACATTTATCAATTAAGTTTGCCTTCTTATATGGGCAAGGTTTGTACTGCCCCCAAACAATTATAGTAGTAATAACAAAGATCATTGATCACAGATCACCATAACAGATATAATGATAATGAAAAAATGCTTGAAATGTTGTGAGAATTACCAAAATGTGACACAGAGGCACAAAATGGGCACATACTATTGGAAAAATAGTGCTGATAGACTTGCTGGATGCAGGGTTGCCATAACCTCTAATTTGTAAAAAAGCAGTATCTGCAGAAGTACAATTAAGCAAAGCTGGATAAAATGCCTTTTTTTCTCCTTTGGCTCTTCTGACACTTCTTGTCCAACAAACAAATCCCTGCATTTAATTCCCCCTGTTTGATATACATAGTGGTTTTGAGTTTCTTTACTAGAACTTGCTGCTACTCAGCAATCTAAGCATCTACAGAAGACACTTTTTTTGCCTACTCATTATCCTTTCTCCCTATCTTTCTTGTAAATGGAATTCCAATTTTGATCAAATCAGCAAATTTCCCATGTAAATACTTACTTACCAGTAACCTTTAGAGCCAGGGGTGACCATGTGATGGTTTTGGCCCGTGAAATATAAAAAGTTTTCTGGGATTTCAGGGAAGGTTTTCGCTTTCCTTACAAGATGAAACAGACAGAACTAGTGCCACCCCTTCTACCATCTCCCTGCCTTGAGCATAGATGTGATGTCTGGACCTGTAGCAGCTCTCTTGCATCTATCTATGAGTCACCAGACCTAAGGAAAAAAGGCAATACTCTAGGGATGATGTAGTGGAAAGATAGACGGAGCCTGAGTCCCTGATGGCATTGTTGAGCAGCTAAACCAACCCGGCAACCACCTTAGCCCTAGGGTCCCTGCTTCAGTCCCATCCTGTGACGAGCCTGTGTCCTGAAGCTTTCCTTGTAAGTTCCAGCTCTTTTCAGTAACTTCTGCCTTCAGTTGACTCCATAGAAACATCGGAAAGTGGCCTCTAGCTTTTGCTTAGCTCAGTCTGCATGGGTACTCATGCAGGGCTTCTTCAAAGAGGGGGAAAGAGGCAGGTTCAGAAAATGAATAAAGGAATATTCCCACAAACAGGGGAGTCAGCGAGAGAGTGTGTCTGGGCAGAAATCTGAGAGGAGCAGCCCATACAGTGTTTGACCTCCCTGTGCTCATTTTGAATTGCCCTTTATAAAGGCTCACCACACAATTCTCATTAGAGTCTCTGAGATAAGACAGAGTAGGTCAGAGGCAGATTATTTGAGTCATGGCCAATAATACAATATCACAAATCCTTTCCTCTCACCCTACTTCTTTCCTTTGCTTTTTTACCAGAATTGGCTTTGGAGCCCCATTTTCCCAGAGCGGCGAGCTGGTGATCCCCGCTGACCACGGTTTCTCTTGGCAGCGGGTCTAGTTTGATCAGTACCCAGTATTGCTGAGTCTCTCCCTGGGAGACGCCCGCTGCCTGGCCATGCTTTAATTAAGTGGACATCTCATTCCCGCAGAGGTTGTGCAGCTGCTGTGTTTTGCTAGTATCCCGAAGCCAAATTAGAATTTTAAAAATCCTTCGCGTTTATTTGCTGAGTTCCTTGATCTCCTGCGGGAATCGCACTCCTCGTCCCTCTTTCGCCTCCCTCCAGCCGTGGTTCTTTAGGAAAGGTGGCCAAGGGGCACGGGGGAGGGGCAGCCCCCATGAACTGGTCGCTGGTCACAGGCACGCGCCTTGTTAATGAGTGCCCTATTTGTGAAGAAAGGAAGGAAATGAGGAGAAACCTCATTTCTCTCCTTCGATTTGTTTTTTAATCAAATCAAATTCTTAATTACATTTGGCTGAAATGAAATTATGCCTCTGAAGAGCTTCCAGATGGAACTAGGAAAGTGACTTCAGCTGAACTCCGCAGCCATTGTGGTCAGCATAAAATGTTTTCTCCCAAAGGGGCTGCCAGCCTGGGGCTTTTACTCTGAGGGACAAAGGTACTTCTTCACCCTCTCGCCCCCCAAATGTTGCTTAGAGACTTCTTTCCTGGGTGGGCAAGGGGACTTCTAGGCTTAGGGGTTCCCTAACAAGTCTGCTGGATAGAGACCCTGAAAGGCAGTCCTGTGGAGTGCTTGCGGGATTTGTCACCAGAAAGACCATGTTCAAACGCCGAGCTCACCAGCCCCGTCATCCCAGGCAGTGTATGACCTCTCTGATCCTGGTGTTCCTCAATAGATTTTTCTCACCTCCTGGGATTATTGCAGAGATTAAATCTTATGGTTTGTGCCTAGCATTTATTCCTTCTTCTTTCCTTATTTCCCATCTATTTTTCTCAGAGAGAAGTTACCCATTAACACAATTGGAATAAAGTCTAAGATGGTGCTTTACTTAGAGAACCTTTGTTTCATGACCTACTGTTTCAGAATTTTGTGAAACAGGCCAGCAAACAAAAATGCCAGTTCTCTCAAAGAGATTGAGCTCTTCATCTTAACCCAGCCCCAGCACCACAAGTCCTGAAGTTCTGCTCCCCTCAGAGGGTGTGATGCTGCTTGTGCATTCTCTCTCCTCTCTCCAGAAGGCCTGTCCTACACCATCTCTAGACGATATTTCAATAGAGCAAACACAAGTCCAGCTAAAGGGAGTCAACTGAGAGTGCAGCCTTTGGGAGCCCAGGAAGGATGCTCAGGAATTCCTCTTTGCTCCATCTTGAGCCCACGGGACAGGTAGAGGGAGGGAAGGCATGAAGAGAGCAGATCTGGTCATTCCGGGCAGAGGAAACTCATATTTTAACCATTAGATATCTGGGATCTGACAAATTAACTACCTAATCCAAAACTGAAGATGTGACGCCAGCCATATGACCAAGTATGCCCAACACCCAGTGCAGACCTAAGCACATAGGGAAGATGGCATGACACCTGTCACAGAAAGCCTCAGAGCAGGGCAGCAAATGTCTTGGCATCCAAATTGGCCATTCTGTTACCATGAGCACATGTAGAATCCCCAGAGAGGACTTGTATTGGGATAAGCTTTTAGGACAGCTCCTTTTAGATTTTCATCAGGGGCTTATTCCAAACCACCCTAAAGTGGCTCCTCTGTTTCTCCCTCAGCCCAGGGGTTATTGCCAGGAGGAGCTGAAGTCAGAAGCTGCTCCATTTTCTTAGGAAAAAGAAGAGAGATTCTACTCTTTTCCTTTTTTCACTATCTTCTTTGCTCCCTGGTGCTCAATTGAACTGAAACATTATGAAATGTTATGCTTCTAAATAAAACATTATGAAAAGTCCTACTGAGACACCATTGTATGCAGAGCATAGATACATTGGGGTCTACTATTAATCTTTGGGTTTAATTCATTGACTTATTAAAAACAGTACATATGTATGAGTCCTTGTGCTTCAAAAATTCCAAAATGGTTTTCAGGGTTGCAGCAGGTACTATAGAATGGCTTACCTGATATCCAATCTCAACTACATTCTTCCTTACCTTTCTCTAACATAGAAGCTAAAAAGCTACATGCAGATGGTCCCTGAATTACTTTATAATGGTGGGAAAGTGATATGCATTCAGTAGAAACTGTACTTCAAGAACCAATACAATCATTCTGTTTTTCCCTGTCAGTAAAATATTCAATAAATTACTTCAGACATTTAACACTATTACAAAATGGGCTTTTATGTTAGATGATTTTGCCCAATTGTAGACTAATGTAAGTATTCTGAGCATGTTTAAGGTAGGCTGGGCTAAGCTATGATGTTTGGTAGGTTAGATGTATTAATTCCATTTCCAACTTACAATATTTTCAATTTACAATGGGTTTGTCAGTATGTAACCCCATTGTAAGTCAAGGGGCATCTGTGCTCAGTTTTCCTAGCTGCCTTCCAACCAGGAGTGGCCATGTTCTGGTCAGTGGAAGCCTCAGGGAAGCACTTCTTTCCAAATAAAAAGAGAAAGCCTCTCAAGGACAAGGCCCTAGCCTTCCCCTTCTTCCTGCCTGGAAACAGTCTTGTAGACAGGAAACTCGAAGCCAAGCCACAAGGCTAAGTATGACGGGACAGGAAGACGCAAAGCAATCGACAGCCTCGCACAACAGCTGTATCAACCCCTCACCGGCCCCCTCCAGACTTCTTGTTATTTGAGGAAAATGAAACCCAACTCAGTAGTTAAGTCTCTTATAGTTAGATTTTTCTGTTATTTGTAATAAAACTTATTCCTAAATTATGCAAGTATGATCCCATAGAGATACCAAAGATTCAGCATATTTCTTTCCTTCAGACCCTAAAGAATCACAAATTAAAGTGATTGAAGTGTTCGTGCTGGTTTTGGTGGTACGGGGAAAGGAGCAAAGAGGACAGGTTCAAAATCCCCCACGATGTTGAGAACTGGGGTTAAAGCTGCTGCTGTTGTGTTGCTTGAGTTACAGCCTTCCTATTCCTTTGAATTTGGGGATTTTTCAGAATTTGATATTTAGAAGGCTGGATGAGTCTCAAGTCTCCTGACACAAAAACATGAATGGTTTCACTTCTCAAACATTTCAGCTGAATGTTTGCCAAAGTTTTTATCTCAGGGAAACTATTTGCTGAGTTTCTAATATTATGTAAAATACTAAAGCAAGACTTCTCCCAGGGGATTATATTACTATTTAGTTTTATATTTCTTCTGATGCCTCCAATAAATCATGAACTTCTTCAGAGATGTCAGAGGGCAGCCTGTCTCTTCGACTGCAAATGACAAGCCATGAATAATGCACACAGGTCTCTGCAGAGGGGATCCCGAACCCTACAGCCTGTTGCCTTTGGGCTCCGGCTTGCTATTGGGCAATCTGCTTCAGTGGAGCCTGGCTTCTGACTCGTGCTGGGCGAGCTCTGGGTGGGCCACTCACTGGGGTCAAGCATGCCACCAGGGAATCTGGAATGTCAAGAAGTGGCTGCAACTTGCAAAAGAATGACACTAGAAAACTCCAGAGAAGACAGCTAGTGTGTTCTAATCTTCTCAACTAGACTGAAAACTCCTCGGGGGGGCAGTCTTGATTCCCTACAATTCCTTAAGTTATTGTAACAAAATACCGTGGACCTTAATGGTGGCCTGATAAATACTTATTGTACGGAAGGATGGACACATGGATGAATGGATGGGTGGGTGGCTGGGTGGGTGAATGGATACATGGATGGAAGGATAGATGGGCTTACATAGAAAAACTAGCAGAAATAGGACAACCAGTATATAAAACCATAAAGAGTAGAAACAGCAGTGAATAAAAGTGTGTTTACCAAACAGTAGATCAGGAGAAACTTCATGAAAATGGCCAATGGAGAAGAGAGCAAGTATAGCATCACTTTACCTCATAAAAAGAAAGCTTAAGGAGACTCCTCAGTCTAAGATAGGGCATGTACAATATCCTCTCCAATGTTCCTTGTCCTAATAAATATTTTCATCATCCCTCCTCCCTTCTTATTTTTTACTGGACTCCCAAAGGAACGGTACATACTTGCCACCAACACAGAATGTGTTACAACCTGGCTTTCCCCTTAGCCAGCCTGTGGAATCTGCTTTCAAATATCTCGTTAATGGCCTCCAAAGTGCAATATCCAATACCTTCATCTAATTTCCTGACTTTATGGAGTTTTGACACTTCTGGCCACTCCTTAAATTCCCCCGTGTTCTCCTGTCTTGATTTCTACATTTCTGTGTTCTCCCACATCTTCACGCACCCTGTCCTTATTCTGTCTTCTTTTCCAGGTCTGCTGCCTCCTCCAAGCCTGCTCCTTCCCACCCAGTGTCTGTCACATGCTGCCTTCACCCTCTTCTCTTCTCATGCTACACTGCCCTGATGATCTCATTCACACCTATGGCTTTGAGCATCCTGTTTTGGTAAATGACCCCCATGGGATGTTTTTGATCCCAAAATCTAGACTGAATCATCCACCCATTAACTCATCAGTCGAGCATTTATAGTGACCTTGTCATGCATGATGTTGCTAAGAATACCAAAAAACTATGACTTTGCTTAAGGAAATCAAAGTTTAGAGAGGAGACATACATAAAATGACAATAATGCAGGATAACAATTGTCACCATAGAGATGTGCCTCCTAAGAGACTTCCCAGGGAAGGCTGGGTGAGGGGTGGCCCAGTGGGTGTTTGGCAAAGGCCATCCTCGGCAGAGAGAAGGATAAGAGCGTGAAGACTCCAGAGACCACGTATTGGTCAACTAACACTTATGAGTTTTCTGTCAGGTGCCAAGCACTATGCTAGATGTTTTCACAAAATAATCTTATCTCACATTTACTCAGTGATTATTAAATACCAAGCACTTTTCTAAGTGCTTATCATATGATATCTTACTTAATCTGCATAGATCCTTAAAAGAGAAATGTTATGACCCTCATTTTACAGAAGAAGAAACTAAAACCCATCCATAAAGTGAGCTCGGTGACTCGGTTAAGGCTTCCAACTAACAAGTGGCACGGCCAGGGGCTTAATTTTGATGTTTTAGCTCCATGAAACAGAAACTCTTCAAGTGAACTTAAGTAAAGGCAGATTTACTATAAAGTGGCTGGGATTTCTTCTAGAACCCAAAGGGAAGAACTGCAGTCCAGCCCCGTGAGGACCCGGAACTAGGGTCTGGAGAATCCTCAGACCAAGGCAGTGCTTTCTCTCTCCTCTCTCACCAGACTGTCCTCATCCCCAGACCATCTGTTCCACCCTCCTGCCCCTCTCTGCACGTGCAGACCGTCTCTGTCCTCCTGCCATGGTCCGTGGTACTATCATGGAGGCTTCTTTATCCCCCAACCTCACAAGTCCAATACCACAAAGATCATCATAGTCATGTCTACTAACTCCAAATTCTCACAAGAGAGATTCAGATTCTCCCAGCTCATATCAGGTAACCACTCCTGACCCCATCACCTCCAGCCAGGGAGGGTGGGGTGCATGGAAAGGGGTACCAAACCTGGCTATAGGAGAAGTGATTCTCGGTGCAAGAAGCATGGACTGGGCACACATCCTCACAACGTGTCTTTTACAGTTCACCTTCCATCCCAGGTGTTCTGAGTTCAAGTCATGCTTTTTTCTCTATCCCACACTGCCTTATCTCAAACTAGACATATCCAAAATCAAGGTATATCCATTTAAACAAGTCCCACTTATTTTCCCATTTCAATTAATGACTTAACATCAGCTCACTCTTGCTATTTAACATTTCAAAGTTAACCTCCCTTTCCTTAACACCCTACACCAAACATTCTGCCCTTGCAATATTCAAAACAGTCTCCCAGATTAGTCACTTTTTCCATCCAAAAGGATCATCCACTGTGTTCAAAATGCAGCTGTGACTATCATGACATGTAAGTCAAAGAGCCAGACCAACAAACCTCTATTCTACCCATAAAACCCAGGAGAAAAGGTGGTTGACGAAAGATTGATTAAGCCATCTTAGGCTGAGTGAAGAAAATTGTGGAAACAATTATTAATAGTAATATAAAAAAGAAAACTAGTAGCAGATACAGGACAATCCAATCAGCAACTTTGGTAAAGTCAACGGATGGCCTTGGGTTTGGTCTGTTAGTAAAACTTGAACTGAAGAAACAATTGAGATGGAGATAAAAGGCAAGAAAGAATAAGCAACTTAGATGGTGCCTGGGGGCAGAGGAAAATAAGCTAAGGATGTGAGGGACAAACAGAAAGGAACTCACCAAGAGCAATAAAGGCCTCAGCAAAACAAATATGGCCAATCTGGCACGATAGCTCCAGCAGTGTGCCGGTAAATATCTAACAACTGGCCTCCCCAGGGAAAGATTCCTGAATTTACACCAGTTTCTATGGTGCAAATACTCTCGCCATGGCCACTTTCAAATTACCAACCTCACCTCCTGTATAAGGAATTAGGAAGAGATGCTTGCAATTGACTCCCACGAGCCAGTAGACCTGGTTCCAGCACTGGATGCTTCTCACCTTCCTGGCTTTCAAATGCCCTAGGATGGAGGGCGCTTCAGCTCACCCAAATTGGAACCCCTCTGAATAAAGAGCCTCTCACTGACCCTAGGGTCTTTCCATTAGTTAAAAAAAACACCCACCCTATTCCAAGAGCAAACGTCTCTCCGATCTTGCCATAAATCCATCTGTAATCTAGCATATATTTTAAGAAATGTACAAGGCAGACTTAGAAACAGACACTTGAAGAACCTAGGAAAGAAAATCTCTGTTGGCATGAAAGAGTTGGGATTTGATCTGGATTTGATGGATGGGGAGAACAGGAGGGGCAGGGGCAATTCCAGGCAGAGAGACTAGATTGAGACCCTGAGGTGGGGAGGAAGGTCTGTCTGGGAGCGCAGAGTCACGTGGCAGGGGTGTGGGTGGGAGTGCATGGGCAGAGGCTGAGCTCAAATAGCCAGCTAGGTCAGCCTGGGGTGGGCCGTCCACGCTTTTGCAACATTCTCCAGCCATGAAGGGACTTTGTCAGAGCTGCACTTGGTGGAGATGACTCCTCTGGATGCAGTGTGGTCTTGAACTGGAGTGGCAAGGCTGTAAGTGTGTACGTGTGTGTGTTGTGCGTGCATACATGTTGGGGGAGAGGTGGGGTTGTAAGTGAAGAGACTGTTGGCAAAGAGACAATAAAGAAACTACTGCAAGGTCATGAGACCTAGGGCTTAAGGGAAGTAGCAGGGAGAATTAAAAGCAAGCAGTTGTCTTGAGAGACTTTGATCAAATAAAGGGAAAATATCATTTCTACAGATGCAAGCCCTTAGGGAGGGAGGTTAAGGAGAAAGTGCTGTTGGACTCAGAATTCTGATGTTCAATAGATGAGTCAAGAAGCATCATTCACAGCTGCACACCCACACTGCGTCTTCCCCACCCCGTCTCTAACTCCTGCACGCTCTGTAGGCCCCGTAGCCCATTCAGAGTCGGCCATGACGATTCAGGGCAAATCCCACATCTGGAGATGCCTTGGAGATCCACCGTGAACTCTTTCGAACAAATTCAAGAAACTTGGTCAGACATTTCTGCTCACCTTCTATCTTTGTAAATTTATTTTGAAATTTTAAAATGGGAAATATATTAATCAAAAGTCCAAAAATATGAAAAATTATGCAGTAAATATTTCACTCTTACCCTGTCCCATATCTGTCCAGTTCCTGCCTGTCCCCCTCACATGTAATCACTTTTACTGTGAACAGAGTTTCTCATCCCTCTGTAACCTCGATCAGTTGCCTCTTTATTTTACTGAAGTCCCTTAAATTCATCGCTCTCCTTCCATTCCCTCTGCTGCCTCTCTCAAACCCAAAGCCTCGTGTCTCTGTATTGTCTCTTTGCCAGCATTCTCCCCCCTTCACCCTCACAGCCCCCCAAACTTGCATGTGCACACGTACGCACACTCACAGCCCTGCCACCCCATTCAAAGACCACACCGCTTCCAGTGTCACCTCCACCAAGCGCGGCTCTGACAAAGTCCCCCAGTGGCCGGAGAATTCTGCAAAAGCATGGGCGGCCCACCCCAGGCTGGCCTAGCTGGCTATTTGAGCTCAGCCCACATGTGCGCACCCACCCACACTCCTGCCACGCAACTCTGCCACTCCTGGACAGGGTCCCAATCTCGTCCCTCTGCCTGAAATTGCCTCTACCCCGCCTGTGCTCCCCATCTACCAAATCCAGATCAAATTCCAATTCTTTCATGCCAACAGGGATTTTCTTTTCTCTGTTCTTCACGCGCCCTTTTCAAAGCCTGCCTCGTGTATTTCCACAAAGTCCACTAGCCTGTAGTTCCTTACACTAAATGCATCCATTGTGAGCGGACCCCATCTTGTTTCTCCTGATTCAGCATCTGCTTAGCATCTTACATATTAAGCATGCGAGACGGAAACTGCTAGCTGTTCCCTAACTTCCAATCTCTGCTTCTCTCTTCCGGTAACAGAAGGGCTGACTTCTAGCTGCACACATGGCCACCTGGGAAAGGTCACATTTCCTGCCTCCCCTGTGTTAGCTCTGGCCGTGGGTGTAAGTTCACCAATGGGAAGTGAATCAAACCCACATCAGCTGCCCGGTTTTTCCTTTAAAGGGAAGTGTGGTCTCCCTTCCCATCCTCCTTTTCCCTGGGTGGAATGTAGATGTGCAGGCCAGCGTGTCAGAGCCAGCAGAGGTGAGCAAAGCACACCGGTCCCAGGAGAGAGCAAAGACAGAAAGATCATCCCAGCTTGCACAGGGCACCTTCCCAGCCCACTGAGCTGCTTATGCACAGGTGGGCACACGAGAGAAAGACGTGTCCACTGTGGTTAAGCCATTGTTCCTTCAAGTGTACCTTAGAACAGCCGCATTTATATTCTAACTAATACACCGGGCTTGATACATGTTTGCTGAATAAATTCATGGATGCTACATCCCAAGTTTGTACAGGAAATAAGAAAACTGCGGGGATCTTCCGTCATGTGCTTAGATTTAAGGTTCAAGCAATGGTACCTTGCAGAACCCATCCCACAATGCCCCTGTCAAATAGAACACTCATCAAAAACGGAACTAACCCTGTACTGACTTTATTGACTAAATGCGCTTGTCCCAGGCTCAAACGTACTCCAGTTGTGCCAGCAATCAGCTTCATTGGCAGGCCTGGCTGAGTGTGGTGATTCTCTGTGCCTGGGAGGCTTTGCCACATTGGGGAAAGGAAATAAAAACTAGACATTTACCAGAACAGTGTGACCAAGTGTGGCTGCTTAATCAGGGCCCAGCAAGTATCTTTTCAAAAAACTCCCACAACCCAGTGTCCTTTGACTTTCTTCTGTGTTTAATCTTCTAATTTTCCAAAGTGCCAGGAACTCTGAGGAGTCAGAGCATCACACTGATGAAAAGCTGTTTCCTCATCTATTAATTCAGCCACTGTTCACCCACCCCCACCTTGGAGCTGATCCCCTAAGATGCTCACAAATGAGCAGGAAATTTGTGGGCTGCTCCTGGGCATGGGACAAGGGCCCAAGAGATGGGATGTGCCAAGTCATTTAGCAGGGGCACCTACATCTCCCTGAACTGTCACCTCCCCTGCCCACGAGGCTTGCATCACGTTGCTTACAGGAACTGTGCACCACATGTCAAGTGAAATAGGAGATACAGGAAATGAGCCAGATGCCTGGGCAGGAGGGAGGGCTCATTGTTATCGAGAAGGGGACGGGGGACGGACGGCACAAGAGCAGCCACGTGCCATTCTAAGCCCTGGGCAGCCTACGCAGAGGAAGCCTGTGTCGCCCATTCTAGAGACAGTTTAGGAGTTGGATTCTGGAGAGCTAACTTCTTTTCTTTTTCCCTAAGCAAGAACGATTGGAAATACAAAGTTGTTTCCCTCTCTTCCTCTGTGTATGTATATATATGCACATGCTCACATGCACATGGCTGTTTTAAACATGGCTGTGGACCAGACAGTCTGAGGGTTCTGCAGACATTTAAGAGACAAAGTGAGCGCTCAGTACACAAACCCAGCTCTGGAAAGAAGTCCAAACATGAGGTCCAGTAAGTGCCTCTGACTCAGCAGCTGTAACCACGCGTCCAGCCCATTTGTGGCATTTAAAATTGGGGTGATAGGATCTCCAGGGAGTCTCACCATCCAGCTTGGGGGTTGCCCACATAACCTCATCCTCTGCCTCCCCTCAAACCTGAATCGCTGACCCCTGGGTCCAGACCCTCCTACTCTGAAAAAACATTGCCAAACTCTTTTGTGCTTGCTTTAATCCTTTCACTGCTCTTTAGTCTTCCTTTCACCCCAAACCTCAGCTCCAGGGGCACTGGAAGCCTCCTGGGAGGGACTCAGCATCTACTCCTTGGCTCTGCCCACGCAGTGCTGCGTGACACTAAGTGTTCGATCAGCTGGTCTGCGTCTCTGCAGGAGGATGCCTTTTCTCCGCACCTTATGAGACAAGTGACGTAGTCAAGTCGCACCCACTGTCAGATGCAGAGGCACTTGCTAAGTTTCGGCTGCTTGTCCTCGGCTGTGAGAAGAAAAGCAGAGACCAGCACACACTGAGGTCTCCTCGGTGTGGCCCAGGGCAAACTGCCCCCTCTTCTCTCCATATCTTCTAGCTTCTGGGACAAAGCCAGTAAACAACTCGGCCAGTAGAACTGACTTGTAATGATTAGAAGGGAAATTAAATGGTATAAACCATAGAGTACTGCTTCACCATCGCTGGTGACGGTTCCAACACAGCAACCCTGTCCTTATCGACAGGCGACAGGGGAGTCGGAAGAGACGCACCAGCCCCACTGTCTCTCCCTGGGAGGCTGAGAGACACCCTGAGGCCCACCCAGAGTGTCCCCAGAGCTCAAGGCCACCTTCTCTAGGGGTCTGGTGGGGACAGGGATGTCTTCCTACAGGGAAAAAACTGGCTTTACACAAAATGGCTTCTTTACACAGCTGGAGGAGGATTGGGTGGCTTCCACCTGCTGACATCAGGGCAACGCTGACCTTCTGACTCTTTCGAGCAGGCCCCAAACAACTCGGCCCCCCGCAGCCCTGGGTCTAGCCTGTGTGTGAGGGCCGGCCCGCCTGTGCCAGCAGGAGCTCCCGCGCCCCTTTTCCCCACCAGGGCTCAGCTCTGCACAGGGAGCTGCAGGGAGGCCCAGGCGCATTTCCTTCCTGTCCCTCTGCTCTCCCCGCCCCAGTGCAGCGGCTCCCACAGCTCCTCAGACCAGCCAGGCATGTCCCATGGCCCTGCCCTGTGCCGCCTGCCTGGCTGCTCTCCTTGCAGGGGACACTCCCGGCCCCAGCCAGCTGCGCTTAAACTCACCCTCTGAGACGGCTCTTTCCTGCAGATGTGGGCTGGGCCCTGCTCCCCACTGCGCTCATCGCTGCTGACGCGCTGTCGCTTTCCCCACACGTGGTGCCCATCGCCCCTTTCCCCGCTAGAATGTGAGTTCCGTGAGGACTGTTTGGTTCTCTGCTGTATCTTCAGCACCTAGAACATGCCAGGTAAATAGTAGATGCTTAAATGTACTCAAAAAATTTATTAAGTAAATGAAATAAATGAAGGAATTACTGTCATTACTACTGTTAAGCACACGGGGTACAAGTCCTCCTTGGCATGAGCAGGGGCGAGAATCCTCCAGGAGCCGTCCCCAGAGACGCAGGATGCACGGTGTGCGCTTGCTAGGGCTTCCCTAACAACTGACCATAGGCAGGGGCGCTCAACAGCAGAAATGTCTTGTCTCACCGTTCTGGAGGCTGGAAGTCCGAGATCAAGCTGTCAGCAGTGTGTGTACCCTCTGAGGAGAGTGAGAGAAACCTCTGCCTCTTGTCCGGTTTCTCACGGCTTGCTGGCAATCTTTGCTGTTCCTCGGCTTGTAGAAGCATCACCCCAATCACAGCAATTATCTTCACGTGGCATTATTCCTGTGTGTGTGTCTGCCCCCCAATTTTCCCTTTTTATAAGGACACCAGTCATATTGGATTAGGGCCCGCCCTAATGGCCTCATCTTAACACCTGCAATGACCCTATTTCCAAATAAGTTCACATCCCCTGGGGTTATGGGGGGCCGGGGGAGGGGAGACACAATTCAACCCATAACACTTCCATCTGGTCTAGAGACAGGAAGGGTGCCTTTTGGGCAATGTCTTCTCTTCATAGCCCTCTCACTGCTTCTCGAGGGAAGGAACACGGACATCAGACGGGGCTGGCCCAAGACCAGCCTAACTGCCTATGTCTACCTTCCCCGGGCCTTCCCCTTGGAGGACCACTGTCTGGGCAATGTAGGCCTCTAGTTCTCTACTCCAGTGGTCTACAACCTTTTTGGGACCAGGGACAGTTTCATGGAAGACAATTTTTCCATGGACTGGTGGTAGGGAGGGGAGGCGGAGCTCAGGTGGTGATGCGAGTGATGGGGAGCGGCTGTAAATACAGATGAAGCTTCACTTGCTCACCTGCTGCTCACGTGCTGTGGTGCAGCCCAGCTCCTACCAGGCCACGGACTAGTACCAGTTTGTGTCCTGCAGGTTGGGGACGGCAGCTCTACTCCCTGCAGCCCAGAGAAAGGCCACCTGCCCACCCAGCACCCTGCCGGCCCCCTGATTGTGCAGCCCCTGGGCTGGATCCACACCGATTCATCAGGAAAGACGACTCAAGTCCCTTCTGTCTAGCTACAGCCCCTCACTGGGGAGAGCACGTCAGCATCCCAACATAAACTTTGCTCAAATAGCGCTCCTTAGTGAGAGCATCAAACCCTGAAAACCCAGACTGAGGGTACAAGTGCAAATGAATCCCTCCAGCCAGTGGGGGCTCATGGAAGATGAGCTGAAACTGTGGCTGGGGACAGGCCGGGAGGAATTTCCTGAGAGCCTGGGGCAGGTAAAGCTGCCAGCACCTAACTAGGGCACCATGCATCCAGTTCCTGATACAAATGCTTTGAGAAATAGAAATGACAAGATTTACCCTGAGCAGCAATCAATATATGCTCTCCAAACGGCTCACAGATCTTTGAGAGACTCGGTGGGATTTATTAGAGTCGCCCGTCAGCATCACACACACGATGCTGGTGCCCGTGTCCCACCACGAGCCCCCATTCTTGGCGTTTTATAACCTGCAGGAAATGGGTGGGGTATTCCCTCCTAGAGCCTCACCCAGGTTTGAACCAGCGTGCATTTGCCCCCAGAAAGGGTGCTAAAGAACACCGGGAATGCTGTCATTTTTACAACCCGTGGCATTTTGATTTTGCCGGAACTAAAACTGGAATGTCTGAAACCCAATGGTGAAAGCCTGTGTGTGTGATCTCAGTAAATCCTGAACCCCAATTTCCTAGTATTGTCTATAAAATAATACTTCCTTTGCTGCTGGTGGCGTGAATGAGATAACTATGTGCCCTGCACACAGTAGGTACGTGCTAAATGCAAGGAATCTTAGTTGAAGAAGAAAAACCTTCCAGGAATGTTCAGGAACACGCTAGCAGCCGCATACACCAGGGTGGAGGGTGGGGGGGGCTGTTTTCACACCCCCATTCCTGTGGTGCCGGCTGCAGCCCGAGGCGAGAGCCTGGGAAGAGTGGGGGGTTTCCGCAGAGTGAAGTCTGTGGCACCTTTTCTCCTGCCCAGATTTAAATTAAAGTACAAAATTTGCATTCAGTCCCCTCAGGGCCTGGCTCAGTGACCAAAGTCTCAGGTTTGAAATACTTCTGCTCCGGGGAACTGCAAGTTCCAGTCCCTGAGGGATTTCTGCTAGGCCTGGCATCGCTGGGAGACACATCATTTGAATAAAAGCAGTTTAGGGAAGGCAGCCCTCTGGAGGGGGCTCTGGAAAGGAGAGATGGAGGCTTGCGGGAGGATGTGGAGGGTCAGAGCTTTCTTGGGTGTTCCCCGTGTCCTTGCCAGATGTCACATGTGCTCATAAAACTTTGGGGGAACCAGAGAAAGCTCAGGATATCTGCATGCTGGGCCTAGCTCCCTCCTCGTCTTTCCTGTGAATCCTCCACCATCCGCTTCCTTCCCACCTCCCTCTGCCACCCTTCCAGTGGGGCTTCTTGAGAATGGGTGAGCTTCTGCCGATACCCTTTCCTACCTGGAGATGGGCCACATCCTATGGGAGGGATAGTCTAGCTCAGCGGTGACAGCTGTGGACGCCAGAATCAGCTGACCAGCGTGTAAATCCTGGCTTTTCCAGGCCTGCCTGTGTGGCGTGGGGCATCTTCTATGGCCCAGACCAAAAAGTAGGCTTGTCTCTGCATTTTCGAAAACATCCCAGTTATCGACTCCAAGGCATTGCCACAGTCCCCCGCTGCCCTGAGCTTGGGGACTCATAGATCAAAGGTGTCTCCAAGAAAGCTCCCTGGTAGCCTTCTGATTCCCCGGGCGGGAGTAGCACGAAGCACCAGAGTGGCCGAGGCTCTGTAACACCTGAGCTGCACACTCACAAGCCACTTCCATTATACTCCACAGTTCATGGCAGGCTGAGAATTTCTGTGGCTTTGTAGGGGCCATCACCTGTGGCTCACTGAAGTAATCCATTTGTCAGAGCTGCCTTCTCTCGCTCCCACTTATTTCATTTTAACCTTGTTGCTTCTGGAAGAGCCCTTGAAGATGAAGCCCCTGAGGCCAGAGGGGCTGGGGGGGGGGGCGTCCCCAAGGTCCCCCAGCTGGTTAGTGGTTCAGCCAAACCCCAGCCCTGAACACAAGAGCGCGAAGGCAGAGCCCTGCCTTCCACATCCTGCATTTCACATCCCCCAGACTGAGGTGCCGTGACCAGTTCTCTGGCCAAGGCAGCTTGGGCTCAATTGATTCAGAAGCATTTCAGCCCATGTTGCCTCTTCCCAGGAATGAGGTCCTAACAAGAGAATGTGAGGCTTGCAAGGAGGCTGAAGTGCCCCCAGGAAGCAAAGACAAGCTCTGAACAAGGCCCGGGAATTCCACTGGGGAGAGGGCGCAGACGGCCTTCAGCCCAGCACACTGCCCTGCAGGTCGGCCAGCGCTTGGGGTGCAGAGTCTCTTTGGACACTCCTCGTCTAACCAGCTGGTAAACAGGACTCTTCCTTTCGCTGAGTGCTGCCTCAGGCCCCCAAACTGAGAACACTAGGTGCTCGAACCCCACCATCCAGAGCGAGGCGTTGGATCCTCTAGCAAACAGCCTTCTGGAGGTGACCGGCAAGGCTGGAGAACCAGTTGGAGTCGGAGGTCAGGAGCAGGAGGAAGCGGCAGGAGGGACTTCCTCAGAGGGGTTGGGCTGTGTGGGAAGCTGTCTCCTGGGCATGGGAGACAGAGGGAGGGGTCCTCAAGGAGACACTCTTGCAGACAGCCTGGTCGTGCCTCCTGGACTGTGATGAGGTGGCACCTGCTTCTGGGTGGGCCCTAAGTAGCCCCTCGGCCAGCCTGAGGAGGGGACGGGAAGGGGACTCCAACAGAGGGATGGGCTTGTGGAGCCGGAGGAGGAGGAGGAGGAGGAGGAGGAGGAGGAGGAGGAGGAGAAGGAGGAGGCAGCGGCACTGCCCACGTGAGTCCCTGCATATGGGAGACCTCGGGAAGGAGCACGTCTCCAAAGAACCCAGAGAAGCACCCACATTTGGGCATCCCTGTGGGCCCTGACCCCAGATTACAGCCTCACATCCGGATTCTGTGCACTTGGCCCCCTTTCCCTTCAGGCTGGTCCCCAAAGGGCCAAATGAACAGCAATGGGGTGAGTGAGAGAGAAGGTGGAATATGGAAGAGAGACCTTCCTACTGCAGACCTCCAAAATCAGGCCCATGCTGTATGCACCCACATGTGCCTGTGTGTGCATGCACGTGTGTGCATATGTGTGTACACGTGTGCGTGTGTGTGCATGCGTATGTGTGTGAGTGTGTATGTGGGTGGGTGTGCATGTGTGTGCACCTGTGCAGTTGTGAGAGTCAGGCAGGGTTGAAGATTTGAAATTTATGAGTGAGTAGAGCTTTGATTTGGTTGTACTAGATTTCTAACATTTGTGGAAAATTAAACTATTTTGGATGATGAACTGAGCGCCGGTGGAAAAGCCCCGTGACCCTCAGAGACGTGATCGGAAGACTCAGGCTGCAGCACCTCCCCAAGCGCACCTCAGACAATGAACTGACCACCTCTGCGCAAAGCAGCCTGTGTCTGGGCTGCTCGTGCCCGGCTGGGCGCTGCGGCAGGGGCGAGGACGGGCCCGCCAGCGTCAGGAGGGACAGGCCCAGTCCAGGGCACATTGTGGCCTCCCTGGGAACCATGTCTCTGGGCTTTTGGGGATGAGGGTGAGAAGCCAGGGCTGAGCTTGCCAGAAAGAAAATTCCAGGCCTCAGAACCAAGCGCGAAGCCCCGAGGGCGTCTGTGACTGCAGCCCAGCCCACCGGGAGCCCCGCCGTGGGCTCACTCCTGGTCCGGACGTTTGCCTCCTCCCGCCTTCCACACGGAGCAGTGCAAACGGCCTTGCTTCCCCCCATGCTGGCTGCAGCCTCTGCAGACGTTTCCTTCCCGGGAAGCTGCTGCCCTCACAGAGGAACCCCTCACCTAAGCACCGTCCCTGCGGGGCGCTGTGACAACAGTGCCTGGGACCCTTTGTGCCCCAACAAACCAGGAACTGGCCCCGCTTAGTGCCAGGGAAGGGATGGGCAGGGATGGGCAGGGATGGAGAGTTTAAATCTATAAAGACCTATTTTGTTGTTGTGAAATGGCAAATAAATTAATTAATTTAATTTAATTAAAGCCATATAGATGGGAGAAGGAAAGTGGCCCTACTTAGATTATCTATAGCTTCAAACTCCTAATTCATTCATTCCTAGCGTCCCGTTCCCAAATCCACATTCTGAGCCAATGGCCCCAGAACCCTCCTTGTCCCCCAGATCTCAAAGGGGGGACAGCTCCACATTCAGCCAACAGGCCCTGCCGATTCTTCCTGCTTCCACAGTGACTTTAGCACTTGTCTTTTTTGGAAAGAGAGACAGGGAACGAAGAGAAAAAAATATATGTGTATGGTTAAAACCTCAGCTCCTGATTTTGAATTCAGTCAGCCCACTTAAGAGTCAAGAATAGTAGCATGCTCAGTGATGTAAGAGCTAGAAATACAGATAATAATAAGTACCTCATAGGATTGCCGTGGAGACAGCTACGACGGTGACCCAGTTGAACAGAGTGCAGATTCAGAGTCAGGCAGAAACAGGCCTGTGTCTAAAACTTCTTGAAACCAGCCTCAAAAGGCTGTTGTGAAAGATCGGTTATAAACTTCCTAGTGCAGCGTCTGCATTAGTAGGCCTCGATGGATAGTAGAAATTTGAGGCATTTTGCACTGTGGTGGGCACAGCTGCAGGCCCCAGGGAGTCAGGCGGCAGGATGGAAGTGGGAAGAGAACCAGAAGGCTCCCCGTGGGAGACGCCGGAAGACCTGTCGGACAGGCAGGTGGCTCCGTCTGGCAATTTTGGCTTTAGATCTCACACCTGAGGCAGTTTCTGTCCTGGCTGGAAGCGTTCAGTGGGGACAATCCCACCCCCAGGGTGCCTTCAGTGGGAGCCAGGTGCTCCATCACGGGAACCTGGCTGAAGGAGGGAGTCTGAGGTCAGAGAGGAGGGCACGTCTCATCTCGACACACATATTTACAAATATAAGAGGGGACTAAACACCCAACCATGACAGCAATATTTGACCTCACTTGGCAGCAGCTGCACCCTCCAGCCCATTCGCAAAGTCCGGAATTCTGCAGGGCCCATAGGAGCGCAGTGGCTCAGAGGAGTTCACCACCCAACTCTTCTCCTGTCTCAGTCTGAAGCTTCTATTGAGCTCTGAGATTCGCTAATAAAGAAAGAGGCCACTGCTTACATCCCCAGTCTTTTGTGCATACTGTTCCTGCCCCAGTGGGTTGCAGGTTTTCTGCAGAGAAAAAAGACAGCCACTTCTATTGAGCCTCTTTGTGTCCCCAGCTTTTCCTCAACCTTCTTGATGACAAGTTTCTCTCCCTCCAGTCGCGCACCTTCATCTCGGGAGCCAGAGTGGAGAGGTTTCCATATCAAGGCGAGGGTACCTGGTCAGGGGCTATACGTGGGGCAGTGGGCTGGGCTAGGGCTGAGAACTAAGGAGGGTATCTTTCTAACAAAAGGTGGTTCTCACCAGGCCTTAAACAGCCTATGATGAGAGGAAAATGGGGCGTGTTTCTTCAGGTGGACTTAAGATATAACCCAGAGGTAGCAAAGCTCGCTCAGAGCCCGGCTAAATAAGCTGGGGCGAGCCAGAGAATGAAGCAACCCAGGAAAATGGTTAAAGAAAAAAAGGTGTAAACCTGAGGCTCTTAAATATGTACCAAGACTTGAGTTAAAAATAATTTGGTAATTCATGTAAGTTCAGGGTATAAAATTCTAAAGATAAAAATGGAAAGCCTCCCTTCCACCCCTTACCCCAGTATCCTAACCAAGCAGATCCCTACCTAGGCGAACAATTTCTTGTTATTTCTTGCCCTTATTGATCATTTCTTGTATATTCTTTGAGAGATAATCTATGCATCTGTAAGCATACATATTATATAGAGAATATATATATTATTTGTATATGTAGAATCTTCCGCACTCCATAAATGGAAGTAAGCTGTGTGTATTGTTCAGACCCGCTTTTTCTCCATTTAGCAATACATCTAGGAAACCGTTCAATAGTTCTAAATACTTACAGTTAAATATATTTACCTGCCTTAAATGTATTGTTTAACCTCCAGCTCTAAATATTTGGAAATCAGTGTATTTGCCTTCTTTGTTCCTTTCAGAACCTCACGTCCTACTCAAACACATTATTTCTGCTTTGCAATGGCCTGTGACACTTGTGTTCCGTAGTGCACCCGTCATGTCCACAAGCGTTTTCTCAATGATTCTCAGTCCTGCAGTTGAATGGATTCAGTGCTCACCGCCTCTCCTTTTGCCAGAGTTTCTCCACTGATCTCTTGGTTGACCAAAATTTGCTTTCTTCAAAAAGTAGCTCTGTCAACAGAGCTATTGGTCTTGTCTCCTGCTTTTGTACTTGATCAACATGCTTTCTGGGCAGAAAATTTTTGGATTCCTTATTTTCTTTTCATGATTTGGAAAAGCATTTATTATTGCTACAGAGAAGTTTAACCTCATCCTAATGTTTTTTCCTGTATAGGCAACTCTTCCTCTTTGTTAAGATGCTCCCAGGAGTCTCTCTTTATCTTTGAATTCTAGTTACTTTACTATGATTTGATGCTTATTGTGCAGATTTTTCTTGGAACCTGGTATGTCTTCGTAGTATAAATTCAGGTCTTCTTTTATGTCTGTAAACATTCCTGGGTCAGATCTTTGAGTATCCTCTGCTTCGTTCTTTTCTATAGGATACTATTTGTAGATCTCACTGGACTGACATCTTTATCCATTATTTTCACATTACTCATGTCAAACTCTTCTTCACTTCCAACTCATTTCACCTGCTTTTCAATCCTTTCCTTCGTGTGCTCCTTGTGTTTTCAGCAGTGTTTATTCCCTTGTGTGCCTATTCCAATGTGGCATCATCGCTCTGTGTCTTCTCCCTGGGCTCTCGTAGCACCTTGGCAGTGCTGCGTGGCGGTTAAAAGTGAGGGCTCTGAAGTCAGGGTTACTGGGATACAACCCTGGTTGATTATTTGACTTTTGGTACTTCATCTTTAAAATGAGTAAAATGAGAGCACCTACCTCAAAGGCTGTTGTAAGGATGGATAAGTTAATATGTAAAAGCACTTTGAACCACGATGGGCACATTTTAAGGTCTGTTTGTGAATCAACAAAAGGAGATAATAATAATAGCTTATTCTTCCCTGAGCTCTAATATCTCTTCTTTGAGCTCCTAGATTGATGTATAATATTTTTTGAATTCATTCATTTTTTAAGTGGGGTCATGATTTTCATCTACTTGATGGCCACATTTTTCTGGTACCTGTTTTTTATCATTTATTTTTTTTACTCCTTTTCTTGTGTTTTTCTTGTAACACATTTGGATAGATCCTGTACTGATTCTTTCTTGATTTTTCTTTCAATGAGGCGAGTTCTCCCTGGACCAGCCTTTTGCAGGACATTCCTAGGGCGCAGGCCAGCCTGGGCTTCAGACCAGCAGAAATTCTCTGCGTGCTCATAGAGTTGTGCATGTGAGTGAGTTGTCTTATCCTACCCAGAAATCAGCAGTTTCAAGGCTGCGTATCATGTGGAGTCTCTCTTCCTCATCCTCTCCAACACATTGCCTCTTCAAAGCTGATTTACATTTGCTCCTCACGTGGCCTCATATCTCTGCCCCCTGCTGGTATCAGACAGGCCCAGAGAAGATCTACCACCTGCTGACGTACCCTATCGCCACCGATTCCAACACAGGAGGGGTGGCTGTGCCCTTTGGGATGTGGATGATGGAGGATGAGTTTCTGTTTCTTGGTTTTCTTCTGTACTTCTGGTAGGTTGTGGCTTTCGTGGCTTGTGAGAGGAGAGGGAGAGCCCTAGCAACGCCTTTGTCTTCGGCAGCATTTATGAGACGCTCAGACCCCGTGACACAACCACAGGGGGAGAGGGAGGCTTCAGAGGACCACGGAGTCACTGAAAGGACTGTGCTGTTAGTAAAGCCACCTGCCCAGTACAGCAAAGCCCACCTCACCGTGATTTTAATAATCATTCAATGATCCGGCCCCTGCTCTGGGGGAAACAAAGCGTTTCTACCACGTCTCGCCATCTCCTTCCTATGCTTACATGCCTCACAACCATTACAACCTCCGCCATAGTGTTAACTGGAGAATCAAGATGAGCCAGGTACTTCGTTTCGGTTGATTTATTGTTGAAAGGCTACGTTCACTCCCTGACTAACAGACACGGAGCCTTTCTCCCCTCGGAGTTACCGGAACCAGAAGCACGGACTGACTGGGTAAAAGTCAGACGGGGATATTTTTAAATGTCTCTTTAATTAAAAAAAAAAAAAAAGCAAGCAGCAGCATCTGAGGGCTTGTCTGATTTGCTCTTTACTGCACTCGAGCAGGTCAGGCAGGGACTCCTGAGTTACAAGGCAGTGAGAGAGAAAGTCATTTGTTACCTGGAGTGAGAACATTGGTTGGAAATGCCTTGAAAATACAGATGGTCCCTGACTTAGGATGGCTCAACTTAGTATTTTTTGACTTTGCGATTTCGTGAAAGCGATACGCGTTTGGTGGAAACTGCACTTGGGGTATCTGTACGACCATCCTGTTTTTCACTTTCAGTACAGGATTCAATGAATTCCATGAGCTATTCATGAGCTATTCCATGAGCTTTTCAATACTTTAGTGTAAAATGGGCTTTGTATTAGATGATTGTGCCCAACCAGAGGCTAATGTAAGTGTTCTGAGCCTGTTTAAGGCAGGCTAAGCTAAGCTATGATATTCGATAGGTTAGGTATATTCAATGCATTTTTGACTTAGGATATTTTCAATTTACGATGGGTTTATCGGGATATACTTCCATCATACACTGAGGAAGCCATCCCTACAGGAAGCCGCTTTCTCTACCAAGGTTCCTGTGCATGGCGAGACCAAGTCCCCCCAGAAAGGCCACAGAGGGAACACACCACTGCTCAGAGACACTGACTTTATAAAGCGTATGGTGGAACTTCAGGGTTGTCAGACAAACTGCTCGGAGACAGAGGCACATGAGAAGGTCATCGAGCTAGAGAGAAACACACCGCCCCCACTTCAATTCCACCTGAACCGTTGGCAGGGCACTCATGAAAACCCAGGGGGACCTGAAGGGCAAAGAGACCTTGAGTGAGAATTCTCTACCTCGCAGTTTAAAGAAATGTGTTTCACACACCATCATCGATTCTGAGTCCCCCCCAATCTCCTAGAGTGACAGCAATCAAAATTGATTTGGGGAATTTCATCCACAAATTAGATTTACCGGTTCTCAATATGGAAGCTCGGTGGCTTTGTCTCGCCGCCAGTGGGGGGACCTGAGGGTTTGAAGTGTAGCATGTAAAGGACAGAAAGGTATTTGATCACCAGGCACAACTGAACGGCTTAAAAGTGGATGCAGGTGCAGCTCTGGGAGCCACCCGACCTGTTAGGGCCAGCGTGATTCTAGGAAGACTCATTCTTGCAAGGTTACTGCCTAATGTCCTCCAGGATCGCTGTTCTCTTTAGGTGCTGTGTCTATGGGCTAATGTTCCTTGCCGTAGGAAGCCATCCTTGTGTAAAGTTGGGTTGCAAGAGAGCTTTTTCACTGAGTATTTTTGGTCTCTACTTGTGGTTTTCACTAGGAGGAAGCTCTGTCAGCGTCTAGCCTATGGATGTTCTCTCGATACATGGGGCATCCCTGTGCAGCGCACCCTCTGCCCACGGCGGCACCCGGTTTCCCTGGGTGGTAGGTGGAATCCCAGAGGGAGAAGTGCTCCCGTGCAGAGTTGCTGGCAGAGAAGGCGGCAGGGTTTGACACCGGGGGCTACGATCTGGCTTTGCCCAGAGCCCACCCTCAAACCTACTTTGCCAGTCCATCTTGTTGCATAATCGACCCTTTATGTAATCCTTGGGAATGTTGGATGTGAGGGCAAAATAAAAATGATCTTTAAAACCATGTTGCTCATACAGATTCCTGGATTCTCCACTAAGAGTAAAAAATCACGGGTCTGGGCTGAGAACCAGGAATTAGCCTGTCTCTCCATCCCTCCAGCTGGTTCTGATGCAGGAAGCCCACAGACCAGGCTCCGACAAACACTGCTATCCTAGATGGTTCAAATAGTAAGTAGATTAAGAAAATAATAATGGGTTTGTACTCCCTTTCCACTATTGGCTACTAACCACTGGCTGGAAAGCAGATGTGAGGACAGAATCCACATTAGTCAACTTGGACCCAGAGGCGGGAAATGCAGACGTGCCCCGGACTGCCCGGCACTGCACTGTCAGGTGGGCATTAAGCTTCTATTTCATTTCAAACACACGTGTAGACGGACAGACAGACATGCATAAAGTTGGGTTTCCTTGACTCTGGTGAGAATGAAATGGATCATGTTATGGCATTCCATCAAGCAAAATGTGAAAGCTCAGAGAGTTGTTCAAGAGTCCCATCCACCTTGCTTCACTCATTTCTAAATTCATTTTGGCAACTTTTCTTGAGGGTCAGAGCTATGTCTTATATGTCTTTGGATCCTCTACAGTGCTAAGAGTACATGCTGAAAAACACAACAATTAGTTCCATGAGAAGCAGTAGAGCCTGATCATTTACGAGTGTGATGTGGAGCCAGTTTCCTGAGTTTGAATCTGCCACTTACTTGCTCTGTGACTTGGGACAACCTTTCCGAGCCTCAAGTTTCTCCAGTGGTAAAATGGGGAAGATAATAACCTGTGCCTCATAGGATCCTGTGAGGAACAAATGAGTTAATCCATATAAAATACGGGACACACTGAGTGTGAAATGTGGTTGCCGTGATTATGATGACGATGGTCATTAGGGTGATCATAACAAAAACCATATTGTAGGACCAAAGTGTGGTCCCCTGGTCCCTCGTGTCCTTTCAGTGTCTGTGGATGTGCACAGTGTGCTGTTCTAAAATAGAAGCAATGGTCATACCATTCTGAAGGATATTTCCTCTTTTCTACATTTTGTATTGCTTAAAAGAACATATTTGCAAGGCAGCAGCCCATTTAAACACCACCCATGGAGGAAACGCAAAATTCCTCCATCCGAGCCTGTGTTTGAAGGTCCCACATCCTTCAAGTTAGAATTTATCAGTGGGGCCAAAGGATTTTTTTTTTCTGAATGTTAATATACACAGTGACATAAGCTAATTTCTTTCAAAAAGCAGATTTTTTTTTCCTTCTTCATACTTCTACCTTGAGTAGGAAGGTGTTTCCAGTCTGGCTCTGAGTGCAAAGAGAAGAGGAAAGAGGCTGTTTGCTTGCTGTCCCCGCGTGAGACCTGGGTTCTCTGTCCAAGAGCGAGTAGCCTCATCATAGCCCAGACTTTCACACAGAGGGGTCTAGTGTCTAAGACGGTCACCAGGCCTGTGAATATGGATCACCAAAACACACTTCGAGTTTTACAGGACATGTGGACATTTAGGAAGTCACATTTCTCATTTTGCTACTCTTTCAACTTTTCTGTAGTTTTGAAAATTTCAGAATAAAAAGTTGGAAAAAGGAAAAAAGCAAAAAAAAAAAAAAAGACAGTAGGGAGGAACAGGGATTATTGCTTTCTTATCTAACATTAAGCTACCAAGATTCTCTAAAATGTAGAGAAGATAAAATTCTTGCCAAATGACAGCACAGGGTAGGCGAAGTTCAAAATATTCATAAGGCAGTTATATTTGCAAGGCTGCCCATCAGCAGGCTATTATTGTTCCTGGCACAGAAGACACAAAATGATGATTACGCAGCTGAAAATAAATCTCCTCTCTGTAATCCCACATCCCAACAGATACAGGTGTCCTGCGTGGCCATATCCGACCCTCCTGCTTATGTCTGGGGCCAAGCCGTGATGGCATCTTCTTCCGAATTTTCCAAACTAGAACTCAGAGAAGACAGTCCTCTGGCGGAGAAACTGTGAGATGTGAGGATCAGAAGCTTGTTTTCCACCCATGGAGAAACTATTTTAAGAGAATAAAGTCAACATGCAGAGAACAAAGATAAGAAGAGCTCAGAGGACTGAGTGCTGGAACAAGCCCCCAGTGAGAGGTCAGGAAGATGAAGAAGGACTGGCAAAGGTTTATGTCCCACTGACAATTCAATCAGGGAAATGAACGTTTTCGGGACTCTCTATTTTGGATCAAATTTTCTTTATTCATCCCCCGTCTCATGGTTATATATAACATTGTAAACCTAAAGACTCCTGATGTTTATATCCAGCCCTGAGCTTTCTCCTGCACTAACTCCTACTGGACAGCTCCACTTGGGTGTCTCACAGGCATCTCAAATTTAACGTGCAAAACTGAACTCCTGGTCTTCCTCCAAATACACTTGCTCCCGGGACCTTCTCCATTTCAGTTAATGGGAACTTCTTCCTTCCAATTGCTCAAGTTTAAAATTCTAAGGTCATTTTCGATGCCTCTCTTTCTCACATGCTAAATGTAATATCAGAAACTGGCTCAACTTTCCAGATATGCAGACTCTGGCCACCATTCCCACTGACCTCACCAAGCCAAGAGCCATCTTTTTTTTTTTTTGCCTAGACTTTTCTAATAGCCTTTTAATTTGTCTCTCTGCTTCTCTCTTGCTGTCCTAACCACGCAGCAGCCAGCCACTGGCTTGGCATCTCATTTATAAGTCAGATCATACGATGCCTCTCTCTACTTTGGATCCTTCAAAAACAGAGAAAAATCCTTACTATGTCCCACAAACCCCTATGGAGCTGCAACTTGCCTCTCCCCCTCTGTAGCCCTAACTCCTCTCCCTCTCTGCCCACCTCGCCACCCTCCCCCCTATCCGCAGCCACAGTGCCTTTGCTGATGGCTCTCAGGTGAGGCCGGCACATTCCCACACTGCCACTTCGGGGTCTCTCAGCACTCGCCCTTCCTTCAGCCTGAAACACACACCTGCCACCCCCTGACTTCCTTCAGGCGTCTATTTGTGTTTCACTACATCAGAGGTCTCCCTTGACTATTCTACCTAAAATTGCACCGCTTTCCCCTGTTTTTCCCTGTAATGTATATCACGAGGTAATACATTTTATGTCTCCCTCCTACTAGAATATGTGCTCCATGAGAACAGGCATTTTGCTTTGTTCATTACTTGTCCTCTTAATGCCTGGAAACATGCTCACCATGTGGTAGGTGCACAGAAAACGTTTGCTGAATGAACCATTCAGAATCCTTCCAATACATTTCCTCTTTTGCCCAAGCTAGATTCAATTGGTCTACAAACTGGTGTAAAACAATTCATCTTAAATTTTACCTCAGTCACACATTTTTTTAAATGGTATCAAATTTAAACATTAGGTATCAGATTACCTAATGTTCTTTCTTACATTTTCCTGTCTACTCACTGACCATTTGTTTATTCCTAAACCAGCTGCAATCTAACAACTTTTTTAGCAATTTAGAAAAACCTCAGTTCTTCTTTGCTACTATATTGTACTATACTATTGTGACTATAGTGATTTCAGTGAATTTTTATTCAACTGACTTATTAATATTTGAGAGTCATGAAACATTCATTTCCCCCCTGAAACTATAGCCCCTATGCTCAAATGAAATCACAAATCAAGAGCAGAGAAATGCAGAATTCCAGTCCAGGCTCCAATTAGGAACAAATTCTCTTGCCTTTGAATTATCTAAGCTTGTCACTTCTATTTCTTCTTTCTGCTATTCCAATTTTAACAACCTCAGGACTTTTTCTAGCACCAGCTCATTGGAAGGGAAGAAAACATGTACACATCAAATCGTTTGTCTACTTGACCACAGTCACGACAAAGGAGTGGAAGGCATGGTGGTTCTGGAATGTTGGCTAAAATGGTGATGGAGAAAGTCACCCAAGTTCGTTTGTCTATCATCCTCGGTCTTCATCTCCATATCTATTCTAAAGGCCCATGGTAACTGTAAGATCTCTCTGCAAAAATAGCCAATGAACACAGAATAATTTCCATCAGGGGACATCTCAAAGTCCTGGCTATGAGAAGTCACTTTTCTTCTTCCTTTGATGCCACTTCTCCTGACTTTTTAGCATTCCACTTCATTATGAAATGTCCTAGTGTTTTAGTGGACCCACATAAAATTGTATTTGTCCCTAGGCAATATCAATTTTAAAAAAAAACTATGAATAATCTTACAAAAAAGAACCAACCCTCATACCATTTTATAATTTTTATTTTTATTTCTACTTGGCATTAATGGGATTTTAAATGTCACCATGGACTCATTTATTTTAACTTCCACCTATTGACTTAACCTCTTGACATTTGGAATTCACTGTTAAGACTGGATGTCAAAGAAAAACTTAAAATATTTCAAGGGAGTTAAGTATTCTGAAAATCGTAGCTTTA